>NC_142462.1:84508173-84659688 GCF_049115385.1 Moschus berezovskii
CCACTTGGCCACACATGCTCTGCTTGCCAGCCTTTAAAAAACATTTTTTTAAAAAAATTAATAAATGTAAAATTTCCCATTATTGAGTCACTTATTAAAAAACAAGCCCCTATTTGTAAATTACATAGCATGTCTGTTGTACATTCCAACAATAAACTTATCCAATGCGTCCAAAAATTCACTTACATTTAAATAATATTCTTAAAGAGAATAATTGATGTGAAATTTTAATATAAAATTCAGGTCAGCTGTAACATGGGATATTGTATTATAGAATATTTTTAAAAGCAGAACACATAGTGGTTAACAAGCCAGCAGTTTTCACCTGGCTTTACTTTCTGCATTATTTTTACTACCTCTCTCACTTCCTAACTATGAAAGCTGTTCTTGCTAGTCTTTGAGTATTATCTCTGTAGGCTTTCTCCTGTACCTCTACATTCTTGCTCATGTTGAACCTTTGGATTTGTCAATACATGCTACGTTCTTTGCTGTGTTTACTGAAAGAACAGTCCCCTTCAAAGCCAAATTCAAAGATGTCTCTTTTGAAGCCCACATGGCTCTCAGGGACTGAGGACTGATTCTCTACACCCTCTGAGCTATTGAGTTACACTTCCATTCTGGGGTTAATCATACTCCATGGTGGTCGGCTAGTGGCCTCTGTCTTTTCAACTCTACTCTGAATTTTGCAAATAAAATAGGAATGCAGAGAAGTATAGTCTCTTGCCTGACCCATGAAATATTGAAAGATTATTATTTCCTTTTCTTCTTTGTAGAAATGTGATAGTCACAATTGTTATAATTATTGTTAGACATCTTTCTGGCCCTTAAAGATTTCAAGTTAGTGTTTGGAGTTTAGGCTGAGTCAATCAAAACAGCATTTAGCTATGAGACCTTGAACAAGTTGGCTTTTTATGAACATGATTTTAACCCCTCAAAATGGGGTAAATGGGGCAAATAATGTTGTAATTGTAAAGGTAAATGGTGTCCTATCTCTAATACAAGGCCTGGAAAGGCATAGATTTACTGAATGGTAATTGTGACTAGCATCTTTGATGAAGTACAAGCTAGACTCAAGATTGCCAGGAGAAATATCAATAACCTCAGATATGCAGGTGACACCACCCTTATTGCAGAAAGTGAAGAGGAACTAAAGAGCTTCTTGATGAAAGTGAAAGAGGAGAGTGAAAAATTTGGCTTAAAACTCAACATTCAGAAAACTAAGATCATGGCATCCGGTTCCATCACTTCATGGGAAATAGATGGGAAAACAGTGAAAACAGTGTCAGACTTTATTTTTCTGGGCTCCAAAATCACTGCAGATGCTGACTGCAGCCATGAAATTAAAAGGTGCTTACTCCTTGGAAGGAAAGTTATGACCAACCTAGATAGCATATTAAAAAACAGAGACATTACTTTGTCAACAAAGGTCTGTCTAGTCAAGACTATGGTTTTTCCACTGGTCATGTATGGATGTGAGAGTTGGACTGTGAAGAAAGCTGAGCACTGAAGAATTGATGCTTTTGAACTGTGGTGCTGGAGAAGACTCTTGAGAGTCCCTTGGACTGCAAGGAGATCCAACCAGTCCGTCCTAAAAGAGATCAGTCCAGAGTGTTCATTGGAAGGACTGATGCTGAAGCTGAAACTCCAATACTTTGGCCACCTGATGCGAAGAACTGACTCTTTGGAAAAGACCCTGATGCTGGGAAAGACTGAGGGCAGGAGGAGAAGGGGACGACAGAGGATGAGATGGTTGAATGGCATCACTGACTCAATGAACTTGAGTTTGAATAAACTCTGGGAGTTGGTGATAGACAGGGAGGCCTGACATGCTGTGGTCCATGGGGTCATGAAGAGTTGGACACAACTGCGCATGAACTGAACTGAAGTGATCTTTGACTGCAATATCAAAGCAAGTTTGCTTCCTAAGTACTGTGCCTCTCTTTTCATGGTAGGGGTATGAGATGCAGCGACTTGAATTTCATCTTAGAAAGGGATCTGAGTGTTGGTTTGTGGAAAGACGAGACGATCAAGATCTCAGTAGATTCTTCCAAAACACACCTGGGCAGCTGCAGCTGGAGTCACCACCTGGTTGTGTTTTGATGATGCACATCCTCCAGGGTCCTTGGGAATCTACAAGGTCTAACTGGTGATTGAAACCGGGGATGGGGGGGCTGATAGGAAGCTCTTCTCCTGGTTCCTTCCAGCACTGCATATATGCATTAGTGTCTGTGGGCTCCCCGGATGTAGTACCGCTTTTGGCCATCGCTTCTTGTTTACTTTCTTAGAAAAAGTGGAAAGTTATTGCCTTGAAAGTTCATTTCTTCTTACCCAAGAAAGATGATAAATATTTCCTCCAAAAGTCATGAACATAAATGTTCATATGTGCTTTATTCATAATAATAAAAAACTGAAGACAACTTACATGGTCATCAAGAATGGAGAAGTAAGTACTGATATACTCATGGTATATACCACTGATGATATATCTCACACATGGATGAATCTTGCAGTCTTTATGTTGAGCGAAAAAAAGAAAAGGCATAAAAAATGTTTCATGATTTGACCCAGAGGGAGGATAAAGGGAGGAGGGAGGTGGGAGGGGGGTTCAGGAGGGGGAACTTATGTAAACCTGGGGCAAATTCATATCAATGTATGGCAAAACCAACCAATATAATATTGTAAAATAAAAAAAAAAAGAAATAGTAACATAAAAAAAAATAATAAAAAAAAAAAACATGGTGATAGATGTTACAAAAATAGCTACCCATTGGTAGGGTGGGGAAGGTTAAATACTGACTGGGATGATACATACAGAAAATTTCTGGGTGTTCTGCTAAATTTTGATGTGGGTGGATGTACCCACAGTTGCATACATTGATATATGTAAAATTTCACAGAGCTACACTAAGATTAGTTCATTTCATGTTAAGTCTCCATAAAAAATAAAATGAGAGAGTGAAATAGGGAGGAAGGGAGAGGGGAGATACGAAGGGAGAGAGGAAAAGACTAAGAGGAGAAAAATTGGAGAAATTCAATACTAACATTTTTACCTTGTCTTTATCTATTAGGTTCTATTTATCCTATAAGAAAAAAATTCTAAATGGAAGTAACCAGACAAATCACCCTTTTTAAAAAAAATCGAAGTTTTTTTTTTTTTTTTTTCAATTTACAATGTGTTAGTTTCTGGTATACAGCACAGTGATTCAAATATATATGTCTCTATATTCTTTTCTGTCATGATTTATCATAGGATATTGAATATAATTCCCAGTGTTATACAGTAGGACATTGTTTATCCATTCTATATGTAATAATTTGCATCTGCTAATCCCAAACTTCTGATCCATCCCTCCCCAACTCTCCTTCCCCTTGGTAACCACAAGTCTGTTCTTTATGTCTGAGTTTGTTTCTGTTTCATAGATAAGTTCATTTGTGTCATGTATTAGATTCCATATATACATGTGTGTATATATAATGTATAAATATACATGTATATATCACATATATGATGTATATATACATGTATATAGATATATGATGTCATATGGTATTTGTCTCTCTTTCTGATTTACTTCACTTAGTACGATAATCTCCAAGTCCATCCATATAGTTACAAATGGCATTATTTCATTCTTTTTCTTTAATAACTGAGTAGTATTTTATTGTATATATGTACTGCATCTTTATCGATTCATCTGTTAATGGACATTAAGATTGTTTCCATATCTTGGCTACTGTAAGTAGTGCTGCTATGAACACTGGGATGCATGTATCTTTTCTAATCATAATTTTGTCTGGATATATGCCTAGAAGTGGAATGGCTAGATCATATGGTAACTCTATCTTTAGTGTTTTGAAGAACTTCCATACCATTTTCCATAGTGGCTGCACCAACTTACATTCCTACCACCCGTAAGAAGGTTCCCTTTTCTCCACACCTGCTCCGGTATTATTTGTAGACATTTTGGTGATGGCCATTCTGACCAGAGTGAGGTGGTACCTCATTGTAGTTTTGATTTACATTCTCCAATAATTAGCAATGTAGAGCATATTTTCCTGTGCCTATTGGCCATCTATATTAGACAAATTATCTTAATCCTGTGATCCTTAATCCTATATTAATCTGAAAAAGAAACTGGGGACTTAGGTCTGTGTGGAAAGATGGAATGCTGTACAATTGCTGGAAGTTGCTGATTTCTTTACCACACACCCTGTCCAGGATTAGAGCTGCTGTTTTCCACTTTTCCATGTATTGATATCCTTTCTGTCACAAAATTTAATCTAATCAAATCTGGAACCAGCACAGGTGTGATAATCTATTCTGCTAAGATAGACTTCAGTGTTGGCTGTGCTGTGGTTGAAAACCCAAACCCACCCACGGGGAAGCGTCTCTAAAAAAGTCCCGAGACTCTTCCAGAAATGCTGTGCTCTCACCGAGACTCTTCCAGAAATGCTGTGCTCTCACCAGGCATCTCATACAGATTACTTTCTTGTGTAATTAGGGCATTGTCACAAGACACTCTGACACGTTCTCTAAAATCAATTTTTCTGTCAAACCAAAGCACTACATACACAATGAAAATAATTCAACAATGCTTTCAAAGTAAGTACAATATTTCATCAAGTCTGTAAATGGCAAATGTTGGCAAGGATGTAGAGAAAAGGGAAACCTTGTCTGCTGTTGGTGGGAATGTAAATTGGGACATCCACTATGGATAAATGTATGAGGATGCCTTAAAAAGCTAAAAATAAAGCTATCATATACCAGGAACCCCCTTTTTGGGTATATATTTGGAAAAGTTAAAAACTTAATTTGAAAAGATACATGCACTCCAATGTTCATAGCAATACTATTTACAATAGCAAAAACACAAAAACAATGTATGCCCATCAATATATATCAGTTCAGTTCAGTCACTCAGTCATGTCCGACTCTTTGTGACCCCATGGACCACAGCACGCCAGGCTTCCCTGTCCATCACCAACTCCGGGAATTTACTCAAACTCATCTCCATTGAGTCGGTGATGCCACCCAACCATCTCATCCTCTGTCGTCCCCTTCTCCTCCTGCGTTCAATCTTTCCCAGCACCAGGGTCTTTCCATACAAAGGAATAATATTCAGTCATTGAAAATAATTAAATTCTGTCATTTGCAACAATGTGGATGAACCTAGGGAATATTATGCTTAGTGAAATAAGTGAGACAAAGACAGACACTGTATGATATCACACATAGAATTTAAAAAATAATGCAAAGGGGTATATATGCCAAAAAAATAGATCCACAGATATAGAAACCAAACTTGCAGTTACCAAAGGAAGTGGGTGAGGGACAAATTAGGGGTATGGGTAACAGATACACACTACTATATGTAAAATAGATAAGCAACAAGGATTTGTATAGCTCAGGGAAATACCATGCCTATATTCATTATAATAACCTATAATGAAATGTAACCTGCAAAATTACTGAATTACCATGTATTAGAAAAGACCCTGATGCTGGGGAAGATTGAAGGCATGAGGAGAAGAGGATGAGATGGTTGGACGGCATCACTGACTCAATGGACTGGGTTTGCGCAAGCTCTGGAGAGGTGGTGAAGGACAGGGAAGCCAGGCGTGCCTCAGTCCATGGGGTCTCAAAGGGGCAGACACAACTGAGGGACTGAACAACAGCAGCCATGCTGTACACATGAAACTATTGTAAATCAACACTGCAACAAAAATTTTACATTTTGTTTCTCACTCACCTACTTTCCCTTTTTTTTTTTTTTGTTAACGTCTATGGGGTCACACATCAGAGAAGGCAATGGAAAGCCACTCCAGTACTCTTGCCTAGAAAATCCCATGGACGGGGGAGCCTGGTGGGTTGCAGTCCATGGGGTCGCTACGAGTCTGACGTGGCTGAGCGACTTCACTTTCACTTTTCACTTTCACACATTGGAGAAGGAAATGGCAACCCACTCCAGTGTTCTTGCCTGGAGAATCCCAGGGACGGGGGAGCCTGGTGGGCTTCCGTCTATGGGGTCACGCAGAGTCGGACACGACTGGAGTGACTTAGCAGCAGCAGCAATGTTATACTATTTTTTATTTTTAAAAATTGTGTGCAGGACTTCCTTGGTGGTCCAGTGGTTAAGAATCTGCCCTCCAATGAAGGGGACATGGGCTCGATCCCCGGTCAGGGAACCAAATCCTACATGCCGTGGGGCAACTAAGCCCATGCACTACAACTCCTGAAGCCTGCATGCCACAACTAAGGCCAGACACAGCCAAAAAAAAAAAAAAAAAAAAAAATTCTGGGCACATTTCAATGCATACATTTATCGAATTGATCTAGACTAGGGAATGTGAGGGGATTTCTCTGTGTCACTCAGCTACATTTTATTTGGCTGAATGGAATGTGAAATATATCATGTTCATAGCAAAAAGAGTCCAGAGAACATAATGCAAAAGGAGAACCTTTTCAAGGGATCGAGTCAGGCAGGCTTGGTAGAAAGGCAAAGAGTTAGAAAAATGCACTTGCTGGCACAAGGAAATCAAGTTGGGAGGAGTCTGGGAGGCTTCATCACAGCTAGGGTTGACCAGGCAATGGCAGGCTTGCTGGTCTCTGAGTCATGGGCCAACTCCAGACACAGGACTGATCCACACATTTCATGCAGAGTCCCAACAGCAGATACACTGCTGACCTTTCTGGTTTACGACTCTTACACTAAAGTCATCCAGATTTTTATTTCATGACTCAAAATGACTTTGGTGTTTTTAATTTCCAACTACTGCCACTCAGCTTTTCAGAGCTGATATAATCCCTGTGGACAAGTTCAGACACATATGCACTTTGTATCACTTGTGAGGCTTTGGCCCCAAATCCCGATAGAGTTCTCTGATTTTAACCCTGTGAGCCACGTGGAGCCACAAGGAGCTTTCCTGGTGGTCAGGACACAGAAGAGTCTATGGACACCATGGGAGAAACCAAGTGCCATGACTCTCAGTACACCTACTCGTCCTGTGCTTACCATCCAGTTTTAGCATTAGAGATTTTAACACTATGATTTTGAAAAATAGTAAACCCAAGGCAGCAAAGAGAATTGCATCTCTCCTTAAGATTTCAAAATCACTGGTTCTGTTCTTCACAGCCCAGTACATCTAAGAAAGTGTGACACCTTCCGTAGCAAAGGAGACTTGTGCCACTTTAGTCAGTGAATCCAAGAGGTTGAGAGAAGAGAGACAGGACCAATCAAAACAGGTGAATCCTCAAAGATAGTCTTTAACACAAGGACATTTTGAGTGCATCATCAGAACTCTAAGCTTAGATTCAGCCCAGTAACACCAGTCCCCACCTCTTAGTCCTTTATGCTGTAACTATGCTGACTTTTAATCAGTTTCACCATCTGAAGAGTGTCTTCAGTATCAGTTCAGTTCAGTCACTCAGGCTTGTCCAACTCTTTGCGATCCCATGGACTGCAGCACGCATCAACTCCTAGAGTTTACTCAAACTCGTGTCTGTCGAGTCGAGTCAGTGATGCCATCCAACCGCCTCATCCTCTGTCTTCCCCTTCTCCTCCTGACTTCAATCTTTCCCAGCATCAGGGTCTTTTCAAATGAGTCATTTCTTCGGATCAGGTGGCCAAAGTATTGGAGTTTGAGCTTCAGCATTAGTCCTTCCAATGAATATTCAGGACTGATTTCCTTTAGGATAAGCTTCCCTGGTGGCTCAGAGGTTAAAGAGTCTGCCTGCAATGTGGGAGACCTGGGTTTGATCCCTGGGTCGGGAAGATCCCCTGGAGAAGGAAATGGCAACCCACTCCAGTATTCTTGCCTGGAGAATCCCATGGACGGTGGAGGAGCCTGATGGGCTACAGTCCATGGGGTCGCAAAGAGTCGGACACGACTGAGCGAATTCACTTCACTTCACTTCACTTCCTTTAGGATGGACTGGTTGGATCTCCTTGCAGTCAAAGGGACTCTTGCATCTTCTCCAACACCATAGTACAAAAGCATCAGTTCTTCAGTGCTCAGTTTTCTTTATAGTCCAACTCTCACATCCATATATGACTACTGGAAAAACCATAGCTTTGACTAGATGAAATTTTGTTGGCAAAGCAATGTCTCTGCTTTTTAATATGCTATCTAGGTTGGTCATAACTCTTCTTCCAAAGAGCAAGCATCTTTTAATTTCATGGCTGCAGTCACCATCTGCAGTGATTTTGGAGTCCCCCAAAATAAAATCTCTCACTATTTCCATTGTTTCCCCATTTATTTGCCATGAAGTGATGAGACTGGATGCCATGATCTTCATTTTCTGAATGTTGAGTTTTCAGCCAACTTTTTCGCTCTCCTCTTTCACTTTCATCAAGAGGCTCTTTAGTTCTTCTTTGCTTCCTGCCATAAAGGTGGTGTCATCTGCGTATCTGAGGTTATTGATATTTCTCCTGGCAATCTTGATTCCGGCTTGTGCTTCATCCAGCCCAGCATTTCTCATGATATACTCTGCATTTAAGTTAAATAAACAGGGTGACAGTATACAGCCTTGACGTACTCCTTTCCTGATTTGGAACCAGTCTGTTGTTCCATGTCTGATTCTAACTGTTGCATCTTGACCTGCATACAGATTTCTTAGGAGGCAGGTCAGGTGGTCTGGTATTCCCATGTCTTTAAGAATTTTCCACAGTTTGTTGTGATCCATACAGTCAAAGGCTTTGGCATAGTCAATGAAGCAGAAGTAGATGTTTTTCTGGAACTCTTGCTGTTTCGATGACCCAGCGGATGTTGGCAATTTGATCTCTGGTTCCTCTGCCTTTTCTAAATCCAGCTTGAACGTCTGGAAGTTCACAGTTCATGTACAGTCGAAGCTGGCTTAGAGAATTTTGAGCATTACTTTGCTAGCGTGTGAGATGAGTGCAATTGTGTGGTAGTTTGAACATTCTTTGGCATTGCTTTTCTTTGGGATTGGAATGAAAACTGACCTTTTCCAGTATTTCCTCATAGTCTTTACTATGGAGAACCATAATTTATCAAATAGGTGACTAGACAGGTAGGTAGACAGAGAAATATGTAGATAGATAGATAGAAAGAGAATCTTAGGAGAAATCAGAAGGGTCCTTTTTCCCTGGAGAAAAGAGAGGAGAGAAGGTATGGATGAGAACAGGACCCTTGATCAGGGAGGTCAGATGGGATGGAGGGTATCTCATGTGGACGGCCCTCATCCATGACAACTTTGCAAGTGACTTCCTCTTTTTGAAAGACTTTTTACAAATTAATTGCCTAAATAAGAAGTAGCCAGAGGTGACCCATGTGTCTCAGACCCAGTGACTCTGACATAAAAAATAAGTCACCACGTGATGCAGCGAGCTCTGTAATACACATGTGCTTTGAGAAATCATATGAATAATTGTCTGAGCTCTGACACTATTGAAATGTGATCTAAAAGTCCAAACAGGAGGAAAGCTTTCTAGGATGCTTCCTTGTTGCACTCTGACATTGTGATAAAATTTAACTGCTTTGCATGGGTGGCATGGAATGTTAGAAGACCTGCCCTCTGGTTGGGAGACACGTCTGTCTACTGTCTGTTGTTGCTTTCTTACAGTATCATCGTGTTTCCATCAAATCAGTGATACAGATTGCGGAATTCCAGACTGGAGAAATAAAAAAGATATTTGAAGGTGTCTGGGCATCCGTATTTGTCATTTCCAGGCAGGCAGCATTTCATTTATTTTCAGAAAGAAGTGGCAAAACTCAGGCAGTGACTCCGTGGAGCTGTTTTCCAGGGTGTGACATGTGATTTTCACTTGCTGAGATCTCTTTCCTGTCTCATCATCAGAGATTTGCTTGAGGGACTCCTGCACTGCCAACATGAGGTGAACCTTTCTTTCCTGCCTGCCTTCAGTTCAGGAGAAACCCTTCATGCTGCAGGAAGAAGGCTAATCTAATTCCCACTGTTCCCGACCCTGGTATATCACTGTCAGAGGGAGGCCTGAGGACACGGTCATTGAGCCTGTGCCTCAGAATCAGTTACAAGGCATTTGGAAGGCATGGCCCCTGCCCCAGGGCTGCTTGGCTGAGTGTCTGCATCCATCAGACACTACGGGACTCCTCTCTTTCCCAGGGAGCTTCCAGGCCATCTGATACGGTCTAAATGAGGACTAAGGGCCTGGTCACATCTGTTCGTCTAGACAGCTGAAAGCCAGGGCTGTTCCCTCTCTTTCAGCATATGTGAGTAAAGATACTGCAACTTAGCTTTCATGGACAATGACTTTTAAAGGAACATGGTGTACATTCTCTGGTTTGGTGGGAACCTGCAGTCTTTAGGGGCTATTCAGCCACCCTGAATGTAAAAGAAATTGAGAGTAAATTTTGTAATTTATTTCCTGAGGTCCATGAATTTACTTAGACTTGGCTGATGTTACATGGCCACTCGGTGGCAGAGTGGAAATTTAAACCCAGTCCACTGACCTCTAGCGGCTTTGTTTTTCTACTCTACCATCTTACCTTTTGTGGTAAGAGAATGAATTCTCTGAAGGTTTTCAACTTGAAAGAAGGCAGGATAGCAACTAGGGAGAAAAGCACTAGGCCACTTCTAGTCTCTAGCCTTTGTTGCATATGTGTTCATGTCTCCCCAGTGAGAACAGTGTCTTTGGATGTTGAACACTTCAGGAATTTTTGGACACATCTGGTCAGAGAATTAGTAAGTTAATGACCCTTGAGGAAACAAGCACCAACCTTGTGAGCTGTCCCAGAAGTGGGATTGGCCCCATGTCCAATCTCTCAGCCGGTCTCCCTTTAAATAGGAGAGGACAGTTCTTGGTTCAACGTCACAGCCTGTTACAGACTGTAGGGTGCTGGTTCTTGGCTCAGCCCTCTCTCTGTTGTGATGAGCTGCCTAGGGGAGGAAACTGTTGGCCACATCTGGCCAACTGCCTTGGGGCCAAGACTTTACCTCCATCCATTCACCAGGAGACTTTTCAGTGGTGCCTCCCACGTGAAGTGTCTCAGGACAGTGCACAGTTTACACTCCAGTACCCAACACTGTCAGCTTACACACTCAGAGCCTGGTCTGCAAAGGCAGGACTGCTGATGTGGATGTCAGATGGCAGAAGATTGAACTAGAAAGCCAGTGTGGTGAGGGGGCTCTCAAACCCAGAACAAATAAAGGATTGTTGGGGGAAGGAAGGCAGTACGTGATGGGAGGTGATCATAGGTATCTGACACATGGAAAATCCACCCCCCGAGGGCAGCTCTGGGTGCAGGTGGGACTCACATAACTGGGTTAATGGGATCCACTGTAGGAGAAAGGACATATTTGAGCAAACCTTCTGGGAGCCAGAGGGAAGTCGTGCAATTACATCATCAGGGCAGTGTGAGTGGAGCTGAGAGCACTGGGGGGCATGCTGAGGGGCTGGACCCCGAGCCCCCATCCACAGGAGACCCTGGGCCTTTCTCTTCTTTTTCCCACTGCTGCGAGGGAAGGTGTTCAGGGAGGCTGTGATGGCAGCTTGCACCTGTTAGGGAGCTGCTAATCCCTTTTTTCCGTAGCTTTGATAGCTAATACCACACTCCAGTCTAAATTACTCAAGCTGAATGTGAATAGTTCAGGGGCCAGAAACAGATATTTCTACCTGGGTGGAAGCTCTGCTGCAGGCCATGGGACAACTGAAGGACTTACTGCTCTGGGAAGCAAAGCTGAACCAATAGGGTGGGGGTGGGGGTGGGATAAGTAGGTGAGGGGGGGTGGGCTATGCAGAGCATCTCTTTCAAATCTGGTGAGTCACTGGGTTTGCTTGAAGGGTCTCTGCAAGGAAAATCAAACAACTCCATTGGAAATTGAGAAAAGTCAAAGCTGCAGAAAGAGCCATCTAGAAGCCTGCCTAAGAGTGTCAATCCAATGGAGCTCTCTGATAGAGAAGGGACAAGAGTAACCATAGCAACAGCATGCATAACAGGCCTAGCCAGCAGTCAGTCAGGCTTGTCATTTGGTCATGGTCTCAGCACATGGGATGGGATTCAGCTGGTTGACTTTTGAACACGAACTCTTAAAGCAAAATGCCATGCAGCAAGTTCGAGAAAAGATTTTGTGTGAAATCAACGAGAAACCTGCTTTCTAAATTTAATAGTAGTAGTAGTAAACTTCTTAATTAGGGGTCAAGTTTAATTTTGTTGTTGGTGCTGTTTAGTCGCTCAGTGGTGTCCGTCTCATTTGCAACCTCATGGACAGTAGTCTGCCAGGCTCCTCTGTCTGTGGGATTTTCCAGGCAAGAATACTGGAGTGGGTTGTTATTTCCTTCTCCAGGAGATCTCACAAACCCAGGATTGGACCCTCATCTCCGGTGTGGCAGGCAGATTCTTCACTGCTGAGCCACCTGGGAAGCCTATCAAGTTTAATTTAGCAGTACTAAATTTCTCCTTAAATATAATCCAGAAGATAACCCATATGCTTCTTCTGAGATGGAGACATAACATAGAGGATACAATTTAGACATAAGATACTACTATTTAGGAGACTTTCCTACTGTTGAGGGCAAAGACTGGAAGATTGCCTGAGAGAAGCGGCTAGCCCTTTATACACACAGTGGGCTGTGCTGTCTGGAAATGCTGGCCACGGGTCTGCCCTGGGATCGGACGGGAGTCCAGTCATCACGCAGGCCTCTCCAGGGGATCCAGAGATGGGCTGTGGCCCTGGAACACACATAGGTAGGGAGGGACGGGTGAGGCCCTGGGTTTGTGAATGAGCTAAGATCCCACTTGATGATTCAAACTGAATGACTGCCGGGGGGGATTCACAGTGATGAGTGTGCGGGCAGGAAACCAGGCCCACTGGGAACATGTCTTTCAGTCCAGTTCCTGACGGCGGGGAGGAAAAGAGGAGAGTGGCACAGTTCACTGGGAGCAGCAGCCCCCTCACCTCTGTGCTTTCCACCCCAGCCACACACCGGAGTGAAACGTGAGTGAAAGATGAGTTTGTGCAGAGTTCAGTTCTATAACACGATGCCCGCCAACCCCGCATTCTCTCTCCGTATCTCTGTTCCGGCCTTAGCCTCTCTCTCCTTCTCTCTGTCCCTTCCCCCTTTCTGTCTCTCTCTCTCTCCGTATCTGTAGAATTTTTCTCTGGTCCATGTCTCTCATGAACTGTACCCAGCCTGTAACTGGGTAGAGTCTTTAACTGGTACCCTTTTTGCTCCTGGAAGGAAGGCTTCTGGGATTCAAGGTCCTGGATGGTTCATCCTACCCACAGATGTCTTTGTTCAAATTTTCTATGTTTCTTTATGAGTTTTTATGATTCTTCTTTTTCTCTGGAGTCTGCTAAGGGACTGATAGATGGCAGAGGCCTCTGCAGGTGATGAACCCAGCCACCTCAATTGTGGTTCCTGCTGACACTTGCTGGCTCAGGGCATCCATGCCTTGGGGATGTAATAAAGAAATAAGAGAAGTGATGGAAATGGAGGGAAGACCAGGCGGGTCATGGAGGACTGTGCAGGAAGGGCCCTGGGTCATGCTGGACACACTAACTAACTGGGCAGAGAAGGAAACCGCTAATCCAAGGACAAGCACTGCATGTGGGCAGCCGAACCAGAAACTGGGTCTTCTGGTTTCAATCAGGAAACAATTAAACACATAAACAAATAAGATTATTTCAGACAGTGGCTGGCCCAACAAGGAAAATAAAGCCAGGAGGAGTGATAGGACCTAGGCGACTCCTTTAAGGAGTAGAATGTGAAGGAGCAGCCAGTGATGAACAGGTATGGAGAGGAGACATTCTGGCCATGGCAAGACCTGGTGCTCACACTCCGAGGAGCGGGTGCTGTGTCTCTAAGTGCTGGAGACCTGGAGTGGGGTGAAACTGGGGACTTGAGAGCAGAAGGGGTCCCTGATTCTAGCTGTGGGCCACAGCACAGATCAGGAAATGCTCCATTTTTGTCTCAGTCAGCTCGCTTTGAGGCGGGTCTGAGCCCCTCACCCCAGATCCACTAAAATGATAGAAGCTGGAGATGCAGCACACACTTCCACTCCTGTCCCATGTCATGTTTGCATCCCCTCAGTGGACCCCAAATGGCGCTAGGGACCCTGAAGGATACTGCGCCTCTCACTGGGCTGGGCACTAGCGTAGGGAGATGAGGGATCCAGCAGTTCCCAGGCTGTGGTCCATGCTTGGGCTGGGCTCTGTGAGTCCTGTGTAACCTGAGGGCTGTCCATGCCCATGGAAAAGTAAGAAAGGACTCTACCAAATCTGTCCACCTTTGGGTGGTATCCCAGCACCTGCATGAGGGGCACTGAAATGCTCTCCCTGAACGTGTAGTCAGTGAGGGCCAGTCCTTGATTGCAAGATTTTTAAAGATGTTGAGTTTCTCAAGCCATTCCACACCCTCCATGGATGGTGGTGCCCTTCAATTCAGAATGGTGGAAACCTGAAGACGTTACTGGTGTTGGTCTTGGTGGTCCCAGCTCCCGCTCGGCAAAGGGCTGGTGACTCAGAAACAGCCTTTGGACAAGGAGAGAAATAGAGAGAGACAGAGAGGCGAAGGAGAGAGAGGGAGAGAGGAAGAAAGATCACACTGAGCTGTGTTCTCCCTCAGAAAGTACCTGGCATGCTGGAGGCGGCTCCAGGGCCAATATTTGGAAGCTATAAATAAGGTCTGTGTGAATCATGGGAATGCTGAGCTCGGGGAGCTGGAGTGGAGGGGGAGTGGACTGAGTGCTCTTCCCAGGGCAGGTATCCTCCCTTCAGGAATAATTCGGACAGGAGGAGGGGCTCATGGGGACACACACGGTGAAGTCAGACATGAAAGTCCTTTGTAGCTTAGACTCTCTGAGCCTGATCGGTGCAATATGTCTGACTTAACCAGAGGGAGACTGAGCACAGGTGGAGGCACTAACCTCCACGGTGGATCCCTCATGGTTGTGCTGGTAATGCCAATGTCCTTGTCCGTCAGCGCCAAGACCATCCCCTTCTGCAGTAACCAGAACCGCTGCTCACGCCCCGTCTGCACCAGGCCGCCCAGCCACACTGTTCCATTCACCCCAGGCAGCCACACTGCTCCATTCAGCCTACGCCTCAGAAGGACATCACACACACAACTAGCAGGTGTGAAAGGAGACGGAGGTAGGGGAGGAGGCAATGTGTGCTCAGTTTTCCTCAGATTGGGTGTCCGTACCCTGCATCCGCTGAAGCTCCAATACTTTGGCCACCTCATGCGAAGAGCTGCCTCACTGGAAAAGACCCTGCTGCTGGGAGGGATTGGGGGCAGGAGGAAAAGGGGACGCCAGAGGATGAGATGGCTGGATGGCATCACTGACTCGATGGACGTGGGTTTGGGTGGACTCCGGAAGTTGGTGATGGACAGGGAGGCCTGCTGTGCTGCGATTCATGGGGTCGCAAAGAGTCGGACACGACTGAGCGCCTGAACTGAACTGAACTGAACTGACTCTGTGTCCCTGGGCTGTATTCAGCCTCCACCTCTTTTCCTAATAGAGTTCTGTGTGAAGAGCCATGCCACCACCTTGGCTGCATATATATACCTGGCTTGGTCTTCCACATGGACACTTGGGGGAGGAACAGGGGCTAACTGGAGAGGGGAGTGGGCAGAGTTGGTGGGATGGATCTGGTGAGCCTGTCTGTCCCACTGAGGACCTCGG
The DNA here is from genome assembly GCF_049115385.1 of Moschus berezovskii. Taxonomy (NCBI): domain Eukaryota; kingdom Metazoa; phylum Chordata; class Mammalia; order Artiodactyla; family Moschidae; genus Moschus; species Moschus berezovskii. Next base: position 84,523,798 of record NC_142462.1, read on the forward strand.
ACCTTCTTCAGTGGACAGAAAAGCAGAGGACTGATGGGACTAGATGTCTGTCCTTGTCCTGGGTCGGTGCGGGGTGGGGCGGTGGGGGTGGGGTGGGGTGGTTAGCTTGTTCTAGATCCCAGAGCAGGGGCAGGAATTCAGATGGGTCCCACCGTACCTCGTCCCTTTCAGGACCCCTTTTCCTTTCTTGGGCAATGATGGAATTACCCAGGGAGTGTGCTCAAAATGCTGAGTCTCAGGCCCCCACCAGCCGTCCTGAAATGGACTGTGCAGGAAGAGGCTTGGGAACCTTCATTTTAACAACCTGTTCGTGGTTGGGATGTCATGAAGGCTTGTGCTCTACAACATTGCCCTGGGGAAGCTCAGGTATTTTGGAACTCTCAGCCAGATGCCAGAGTGTCTGAACCTCATTTACCTAAATCCTTCTCCAGATTAACTCATTTGTGGCTGTTTTCCATCACTGGCTTCTTTGAGTCCCAAACAGAAAAAACCCTGCTAGTTCCTGGCCCATCCTCTGTCCAGCAGATGGCAGTCTCTGACCAGGAATCTCATGGACCAGCCACCATGGGAAACCGCTTCCTCAAAAGAACAGTTTTCCTGGGAATGTCCAAGAAAACCCAAATTAGACAACATTCTATATTATTCCCTAAGGACAACTTGTCTAATGAAGGGGAAATACTTTCTCTCACACAACTGAATGTGGATACATTTCTTTGGTTTCTGCCAAACGAACATGATGACCTTTGATGCCAAATTCCTCATGATCTCTCAGGGCACGCACGCCTACTCTCAAAGAAGATCATCTCAGGAACATTTTATTCAAAGTCACCTAGGTGATAAAGTTATCTAAGGCATGGCTTCTCCCGGTTCACCTTGATTTTTATCTTGTCATTTTCTAAGAAAATAGAAAAAGGCACTGTGTCTTTGGTTACTGGGACGACTCTGATTGGGTCTGCCAGGTGGGGAGTGGGTTGGGTTACTTTCCTAAGAGAAAACAAAGACCTCCAGTGAATGTGCTCTCAGCTGCTGCAGAATCTTGGGACTAGGGGTAGGGGTAGCGTAGAGGTGGGAGAGGGAAGGACAGGGGTGAGGGAGCTGTGAGAGCCAGCTTTCACTGGTTTCTTTAGCCGGGAGGAAGGAAGAAAGAAAGGGTCATCTTTCTCCACCTACCAGGTTCTTCCGTGGATCTTAGGGAAGATCCCTCCTCACCCCTCCTGCCCGCTCCCTCCCCTCCTATCCCCTTCTCCACCCCAATCTCACTCATGTTCTATGTGTACGTTTCTGTGGGGCTGCAGTGGGAGCCAGGCTCTGTGATTCTGCAGTAGCAGCAGGGAAGGACTGGTTCCATGAGAATGTTCCTTAGTAAGAACGGTGGGTTCACATCATTCATTCTCCCTACGTGAGTGCATCCTGAGTGGCTTCAGTCCTGTCTGACTCTTTGCGACCCCATGGACTCTAGCCTGCCAGATTTCTCTGTCCATGGGATTTTCCAGGCAAGAATACTGGAGTGGGTTGCCATGGCCTCCTCCAGGGGATCTTTCTGACTCAGGGATTGAACCTGCATCTCTTAAGTCTCCTGCACTGGCAGACGGGTGCTTAAAACTCTCGCCACCTGGGAAGCCCATTCTCCCCATAGTTGGGGTTTAAATGTTCTGGTGTCTGTGCTGAGTGAGGGGCACCCTCTGACGAAGTGAGTGTGGTGGCACCAGCCCTGGAAACACCTGTTTAAAGGAAAGGAAACAGCCTGTTTATTTCACCCAAGACCCACGGTCTAGGGAAGCCATGACTGGCCTGTCTTGCTTCCATGCTGGGAGATGTATGTAGCGGCAGGATTTCTCAAATCTCAGAGAGAGCCTCAGAAGCTCCACAGGCTCTCTCCACACTCAGAAGAATAGGTCAAGTTTTTTAGATGATAAGACATCCTCAGGGTTTCCCAGGTGGCTCAGCAGTAAAGAATCCACCTGTCAGTACAGGAGATGCTGGTTCAATCCCTGTGTCTGGAAGATCCCCTGGAGAAGCAAATGGCAACCCACTCCAGTATTCTTGCCTGGGAAATCCCATGGACAGAGGAGCCTGGTGGGCTATAGTCCATGGGGTCGTGAAAAAGTTGCACATGACTTAGCAACTCAACAATAACAACAAGATGTCCTCCATCTTGGTTCCTAGCCCCTCACTCAACTCAAACCTCTTAACTAAAATTGTCTGATCCAAGCAGCACACTCACTCAGCACCCATTCTGCTCTCATTGCCCAGTCCTGATTTTCAAATATTCCCCATGAGAAACACAACTAGAGGTCTTCCTCACCCGCAGGACCCTGGTGTCCCTGTTCTATTTTCACGACAAGCACCTTGCTTCTTGTGCAAGGATGCAAAACCAGGTCTGCTCCAGCCCATTTCTCTCTCTTTTGTCGTTGCTTCCTTCTGCTCAGCTACTGTCACATTATGTACATTTTCCTTGTCTTTTTGGTCTCTGGTGTGTCTGTGTTTTGTTTTGTGCTGTTGAACTGGTTTCCCCTCCTTGGATGAACAATTCCTCAGGGCAAGGGTGCCTCTGCCTTTGAGACCCCCAACTGCAGTAGTTCTGGTTCGCCTGGGCTTCCCTAGATGGGAGGGGACAACTGGCTCTGCCTCTCTCGTGGTCCCTATCAGTATTCAGTGAGCCTTCAGTTCAGTTCAGTCGCTCAGTTGTGTCCAACTCTTTGTGACCCCATGGACTACAGCACGCCAGGCCTCCCTGTCTGTCACCAACTCCTGGAGTTTACCCAAACTCACATTCGTTGAGTCGGTGATGCCATCCAACCATCTCATCCTCTGTTGTCCCCTTCTTCTCCTGCCATCTATCTTTCCCAGCATCAGGGTCTTTTCAAATGAGTCAACTCTTTGCATCAGGTGGCCAAAGTATTGGAGTTTCAGCTTCAACATCAATCCTTCTAATGAATACTCAGGACTGTTCTCCTTTAGGATGGACTGGTTGGATCTTCTTGCAGTCCAAGGGACCCTCAAGAGTCTTCTCTAGCACCACAGTTCAAAAGCATCAATACTTCAGCGCTCAGCTTTCTTTATAGTCCAACTCTCATATCCATACATGATTACTGGAAAAGCCATAGCCTAAACAGTCAGTGACCCTAAATAAGCAAAAAAGCACAGACCTCCCACCCCCAGACAAAGCCCACGGGGAGATGAGCAGGAACAGGGAATGAGAGAGAAAGCTGCTTCTGCTTTGCCCTCCCCACTCCCTGTGTTTATGAGGGGTGCTTGCTCAGGTCTAGATGAGTACTGGACAAGAGTCCAGCTGACATGCCGGTGTAGGCTGCATCCTCATGGAGTCCAGGCTGCCCTAACACTGCTGTGTGTGGTCCTGCGGTTCAGAACCTGAAAGTCTGCACAGTGGAGCAGACTTCCACAGCGAACACGTGGAGCGTGCTTTGGAGACTGGGCTACCCTGAGGGAAAGCTACTTCCTTGGGGATCCTCAGGCTTCACGTGTAAAGTGGGCAGGATTGTGCATATTTTACAAAGGCATGTGGATCATAGCAGTGCATCTGAGTCTGCAACATAGAAACACACATCAAAACATCATATAACTTCCCTCCTTAAATTTTGCAGCACAAGTGGATGAAGCTCCTCATCCACCATCAGACTGACTGGGAGGTGCTCTAGAGGATGGGACTTCCACCTGTGCACTTACAATGAAGCAGAAATTATAGGAAATACAGTGGTCCACAAACTTTGATTTGAGGCATATCTAAAATTGAGCCTTCCCCAGTGGTGCTAGTGCTAAAAAATCCACCTGCCAATGCAGGAGACATAAGAGATGTGGGTTTGCTCCCTGGGTTGGGAAGATCCCCTGGAGGAGGGCATGGCAACCCACTCCAGGATTCTTGCCTGGAGAATCCCATGGACGGAGGAGACTGGCGGGCTACAGTCCATAAGGTCTCAAAGAGTTGGACACGACTGAAGTGGCTTAGTGCACTCACACACACACACCCACAACTAAAATTACACATCTCAATTGTGTGGTCCTTGGCTGTAGTAGGTTTGTATGTGTAAACTTAAATGTGGCCCCTATTACTCCTGTTGAAAGCAGCAGACAGATGAAAAAGCTCTGGGTTCTGGATCAAGTTAAGATGAAGTCATTAGGGTGGGTCATTAATCCAATGTGACTGTGTCCTTATAAAAAGGAGATGATAAAAGGACAAGGGGAGAACTTGGCCTTCTGAAAGCCAAGGAGAGAAGCTTGGAACTGATCCTTCATGGTGTTTGAGGAAGTGTGATTCTGCTTGATTTCAAACTTCTGGTCTCTGAAACAGTGATACAGTATATGTCTCCTGTTTAAGCCACCCAGTCTGTGGTCTTTTGTTATGGCAGCTCCAGCAGATGAATGTGCTGTGTTTACCTGAATGACCTTGACTATGAGTTCTCAGTGTATGAGGGATTTGACTGCATAAGATATAATCACAGCTCGAGGCGGTAAGTACTGGAAAGATACCTTCTGTGAAGGAGATTTTGATACCAGGCAGAGGAGCTCTTGGAAGTGATAGGAAGACTTCAAACCTTCCTATCTCTCTTGTCCATGCTTGAGTGAAGTTCTCAAGGATGACTGAGAGAGAGGTGGGATATAGAATGTGATCGGAGGAAGAGCATCCCCTTGGCCTGGTGACATGGTAGGGGCTGATGTCACTTGTGTGTTGTCATGGGATATGAGATCCCCAGGTTACTAAATGTTCCTTTACAGGATAACTTTAAACAGCTACACAAATCCAGTTTTATTACATCACAGTTTTATTTTAAAGTCTGCTTAGCCACTTAAGTATTCTCATCCTTTGTTTTTTTCGAGTATAAAGAACTTAGATATAGGCATTATTATGGCTAAATTTTCATGTATATTTGCTTTTGTGTTTTAGAATAAATTAGTTCCAGTGTAACCTTAAATGTCACAATACATTTAACTTAGTTTTTACTGCTGAGGCCATCTCTCTTAAGGGGGAGAGTCCAGAAGAGGCATGTTCAGGAGAGTCACCAACAACTAGGAGTGTGTGTCTGGGGCAAGTCCACACCATCCCCTGCCACCAGGGAGAGGCAAATGGACACAAGAGTGCCTTGTAAAGGCAGGAAGTGTAACTGTCCATCATTGGCACTGAAAACTGTCCATATTACTGGAGTGAAGAAATGTCCTTTGGATTTTTAGCTGTGAAAGATAAAAAGTTCTGGCAGAGTGGAAGAGTCAGATGGAAGAGTCAGGCAGAAGGAAAGCATGTTTCTGTACTGCCCTCATTCTAGAAGACCCACCTATTCAGAATGAAAAATACCCTGCAAGGCCAATCACTGATGTGAGGTCTGTTGTCTTGGATACTGGACACAGGCTAACCTGCTCTGCTAGAGTGGGGGCCACTCCTGTGGCCACAGCGGCCACCAACAGCTGCTTGGCTGGATTTCATGGTTCTGCTGCAGTGGCTCTACATAAGTGGATTATTTACTGAAACACCACCGAAGCAGGTCCCTGTTGTCTGGTTAGGACTCCACACCTGAGCCATGCTAGTCAGTGCGGCAAAGCGTTGCTACTGGGAGACAGACATGAACGGCTTTTGGTGTCATGCACATGGAACCATGGTTGATGTGAGCAAGCTGTGATAAAGACCATGGCCTCGGGCATGAGTTGCTACATTCAGTTTGTTTCTGACAAGTACTTACAACTTCTGATTGTCAGAGACAAACACTTGCATTTCAGACTCTACCCTGGGGACTTGGCATAGAATGTATATTTATATTGTTCATACTAGAATATACTAGAAAATAGTATTCCTTTTCTTATTTATAATAAAGTTTAAAGTTGGGGAAAACTTTTAGACAATTTACCTTCACAAGATTAGAAGAGCAAAATAAAACCCTGCCTTTTTACTTGTCACTTGTTAATCTTTTTATAGACAGCATCTTCAGATACAATTTACATACCATTCACCCATTTAAAGCGTATAGTTTGATGGTTTTTAGGGTATTCACAAAGTAGTGCATCCATGGAGATCAATTTTACAACATTTTGGTCACTCCAAAAAGAAGCCTGTACCCGTTAGCTGTTCTTCCACTTTTGTCCCAACATTGCCCCTCCCCAGCAACCCATCCCACCCTCCACCTCTGACTTACTGATCCTCAGCCTTTGGCAACTACTCATTTATATTGGCTTTACTGCCAACTCTGCATATTTTATGTAAATGGAATTGTACTGTGTATGTTGTCTGTGACTGGTTTCTTTCACTTGGTATGTTTTCAAGGTTCAACCATGTAATAGCCTCTGTCAGAAATATGTTTCTTTTTATGGTCAAGTAATATTCTATTTTATGGATATATCACTTTTTGTCTGTTCATGCTTTAATGAACATTTGAGTTGTTCCACTTTTTGTCTGTTGTGAATAATGATGCTAAAATATTCATATACAAATTTTGGGGTGGACACGTTTTCATTTCTCTTGGATTTATATACCAAGGAACATAAATGCTAGTTCACATGATATCTATATGCTTAACCTTTTGAGGAACTTCTGTAGTGTTCTCCAAAGTGATTCTACCAGTTTACATTCCCACCAGCAGTGTATGAGGGTTCTACTTGCTCTACATTCTTGCCAACCTGACACTGACTTTTTGATGCTGGTCATCTTGGAGAATGCAAAGTAGTATCTTTTGTGGTTTTAATTTTCATCTTCTCAAAGCTAACATTGTTTAACATCTTTTCACGTACTTATTGGCCGTATACATATCTTCTTTGGAGAAATTCTATTCAGATCCTTCGCCAACTTTAAAATTTGGATTGTCCTTTTATTCACATCATAATCTTTGCAATATTTTTTGAAATGTTTCCTGTGATTATTTTCATGGAAGATCTATGGAGCTTTTTTCTTTCCCAGAATTCATGAGAATGGTTGAACCATTAGGCAAGCTCTCTCTCTCTCTCATACACAAAACATATAAAGTTTAATTACTAGAATGTGACTTTTAACACATATATCAAATACTGAGTCAGCTATTCTGTGTGCTACTGTTTTCCAGACCATGTCAGCATTCACTTTGCTCACACATAGCTATCTGAATTCTGTGTTGGTGAGATAATAAATTAGTACAGAATTATTGAAGAGCAATTAGACAGTATTAATAGAAATTAAAGGGCTTCCTTGGTGGCTCAGTGGTAAAGAATCTACCTGCCAATGAAGGAGATGCAGGTTTGATTCCTTGTCTGGGAAGATCTATTGGAGAAGGAAATGGCAACCCATTCCAGTATTCTTGCCTGGGAAATCTCATGGACAGAGGAGCCTGGTGGGCTATAGTCCATGGGGTTGCAAAGAGTTGGAAACAACTTAGCAACTGAACAACATCAATCTAAATATATATATTTTTATTTCTTTATTTAAAATCTTCCTACAGATATACATATGTGCAAGTACTTATTCGCAAAAATGTTGACCACATTTCAGAAATAGCAGAAGAGTAGAGAAAACTTAGAGTTTCATAGCTAGCAGAGAAGGTAAATAATTTATGGACATCCCTATACTATGAACTATTAAAAAGAAAAGAAAATAAAGAAAAAAAGAAATAGTGTACTCTCCAAACATTAATTTAAAAATAACACAAGGTACAGAACAGTGGATAACATAAAAAGATCTGTGTAAAATGGAGCTACCTATACATTTAGTTGCTAAGTGGTGTCCAACTCTGCAATGCCATGGACTGTAGCCCACCAGGCTCCTCTATCCATGGGATTTCCCAGGCGAGAATACTGGAACGGTTGCCATTTCCTTCTTCAGGGGATCTTCCCCACCCAGGGATCAAACCTGTGTCTCCTGCATTGGCAGATGGATTCTTTACCACTGACCCACCAGGGAAGCCCACCTGTACGTATACCTGCCTGTGTATGTACAAAATATTTCTGAAAGAATACACTCCTGTCTGTTACCAAGGGAATGTTAATAGGCACTGGAGGAAAATGGGTGTATTGTTCACTGTATATCTATTTGATTATTGCATTTTATCACAGCACATATTATTTAAGTAAAATATTTTTAACATGCGTTTAAATAGTCATGATACTTTTCAAGTTTTGAGACTGTTGTAGAATTCTAACAAATTAAATTTTGTTTCCTTTACCTAACTTAGCAATTATCTGCAGATCCAGTCTTATCCCGGTTTCTGCCTCACCCTCTCCCACCATTTATTGTACAATGGATTCCAAGACCTCATCTCATTTTACTTATTTTCAATCTTTTTTTTTTTTTGCTGTGATGCTTGGCTTGTGGGGTTTCCCTGGGGGCTCAGCTGGTAAAGAATCTGCCTGCAATGTGGGAGATCTGGGTTCAATCCCTGTGTTGGGAAGATCCCCTGGAGAAGGGAATGGCCACCCACTCCAGTATTCTGGCCTGGAGAATTCCATGGACTGTATAGTCCATGGGGTCACAAATATTCGGACAAGACTGAGCGATTTTCACTTCACTTTGGCTTGTGGGATCTTAGTTCCTTGACCATGGATTGAACCCAGCCCTCAGCAGTGAGAGTGCAGAGTCATAATTCCCTGGACTCCCAGGGAATTCTCCCCATTTTCAATCTTATCTAACAGATAAGAGTCTTTTTAAACAGAATAAATAATGCTTTAATTAATACTTAAACTAATTATCAGCAATTCCCATCATCAACACGTGTCTGGCCAAGGTTTAAGTCTTCCCAGATGTCTCATCAATGTTCTATCTAGTGGGCTTGTAAGGTCCAAACATTGTGCTGACTCGTACTTCTCTTATCATTCTAATTTTTCTGTTCATCTTCCCTCTTATCTTGTTTTTTTCCCTTGAAATTTATTTGTTGAAGAAACTGGAACTTTTGTCTCGTGGTCTTTCCCAATTATTGGACATTACTGCCTTCATCCTTGTGTTCAAGTTGGCCATACTCCTGCTGCCTGTCTGTTTCCACCTGACCTGATCTGTTCAGGTCAGGTTCCTCTGCTGGCAGGAATCCTTGCTGATTGTGTCACTGTGTTCTCCCCCAACGCCATGGGGAGGAGCAGAGTTGCCTCCCTAACATTGAGTGTGACCAGAGGTACAGTTGAGGTCACCTGATCTACACCTTATAAAATGACACACCAGCTGTTTACCTAAGGGTTTGAACAGCCACTAGTTATTATTGTCATAGCTATTTCACTAGGAATTTCAAGGCAGTTATAGCCTATTCTATTCTTTCTGTATATTTTGGCTTAAATATTTCAACTGAGACACCATTCTTAAGACAGCAAGATTTAAAAAAAAAGAAAAAAGCAAGCTGAATGTGTTTTTCCTTATTCAAAACAGTTTTCACAAGTCGTAGGAGGACGAGGAAACACAGGAAACTTGCGTATTTTGGCCTAATTGTTGTGGGGGCTGAGTCCCTGAGGCTGTAATCCACTGTGATGTTAATGAAGACCTGTTGTGTGCCCCTGGCATGTCATATCAGACAAAACCCTGGCAACTGGGGATAAGAAACAGATTACTTTAGCTCTGCCTGATGCCATCAAATGGAAAAGGGAAGGAGCCCACCAGTGTTAGGATAAAGAATGGAGAGCCAAAATTTGCCCAACTCCAACAGAGCTCTGTCCTCTAGTTCCTAGTTTTTCAAAGGCATATGCTTATGAACTCACAGGATAACTTAACTGGGCTTGGAGGGAATTGCCTGATATCCCTATGTTTAAAGAAATTATCTGCTTATGTTGCATTTAAGAGTTTCAGTCCACAAATTCTGGTGTGTAATGAATGAGACATTATTTATTTATCCTTGAACACCATTTTTTTTTTGAGTCCTTCAATTTCTGAAACTTAATGCTTGACAACACAGGGTCTCCCCACCCTCGCCTTTGTTTCTCAGAGGATGTCCTGGGCTTAACGATTGGGATTTTAGTAGTGGTTTTCTGGGCTGATAGCCATGGAAGGATTGTTAATTCTGCCTCTTCTTTGATTGTGGACACACATTGTCACGACTCTGTTCTTTAAAGTTCATGACCCTTTTCTCATCTCTAGTTCTGAACTTCCGAATCTGGCTGAACTTTCTTATATTTCTATGTTATTTTGGGGTGCAGACAGGAAACCGTTTACATTTCTCTTGACAGTTGGTGGCTAGAAGTGGTCCCAGACTATTCTAGGCTGATACTCCCTTGAGAGGCTGGAAGTGGGGCAGGGGGGTGGTATTGTCAAAGTTCTGCCCTCGGGTTCTCCAGACTTTTCCAACTTGTTCTTGTCTCCTCCTTGTCTTGCCTTGATGTGGACTCAGGCTCAGCCCCCACATCAATTATGCCAAAATATTCAGCTTCCTGTGCTTCCTCATCTCTTTCTTCCTCCTACAACATGGAGAATAGTTTTCCCATTCTGGAGGGCAGGGAGAGTCATCCTGTATTTGTTGACTTTTGAGTACTGTCTCTTTTGTGTTTTGTGCTCTTCTATAAAAGCACTTCTTGGACACAAAAATGTATTATCTTCTAACTCAAATGTCAAAAGGGGAGCAGAAGGAAACATCAGGAAAAAAATATGCTTCCATGAATATAGCAAAACAGGACCCCTGAATATTTGTTGTGCAGGTTGCTACACCTCGAAAGAGGGGCTGTTGTTCTGTTCTACCGATGATTCCGTTCCATTCCGTTCAGTTGCTCAGTCGTGTCCGACTCTTTGCGACCCCGTGGACTGTAGCCTACCAGGCTTCTCCGTCCATGGGATTCTCCAGGCAAGGATACTGGAGTGGGTTACCATCTCCTTCTCCAGGAGATCTTCCCAACCCAGGGATTGAACCTGGTTCTCCCACATTGGAGGCAGACGCTTTAACCTCTGAGCCACCAGGGAAGCCCCTACAGATGATTAGAACCCCCAAATGCCCTGTGGCCATTCAGTTCCTGCAAATAAGAAGCCTGGAGCTCCAGAGCAGGGAGCCACGGGCAAGACAATTTAGATCACAAGGAATTTTTTTTTAATTAATTAATTTTAAATGGAGGATAATCACTTCACAACACTGTGGTGGCCCCTGCCACACAATTACATGATCAGCCATGGGCAGCCATGCGTCCCCCTATCCTGAACCCCCCTCCCACCTCCCTCCTCACCCCATCCCTCTGAGTTGTCCCAGAGCACCAGCTTTGAGTGCCCTGCTTCATGCATCAGACTCCAACTTGCAAGGATGTTTTTAAATTTCCTTTTATCATTCATTTTTTTCTGTTGTTGAGATGCGTGTGGAAAGCTGTTATTTGTAGGGAGCAGCAGAAAAGCCGGAAGTATTTAAACATCCACAAAACAAGATGTAGTGAAAGTTTGGATCAAGGAGAAAGGGCACCTTCTGGGTTGTGAAGTAGAAGGAACTAGCAACAGACAGAACCATGGTTTACCTAAGAATGGATTACATTCCCCTGGGTCCACGGGGCCCCAGGGCCTCTGCCAGGCTCTTCACTTAATAGTTACAGAACTAAACAGATTGGATTTTTACTGTGTGCCAACACTTGGCTGAATTCTTCACAGGGGTTAATTTATTTATTCTTCACAACCTGAGAGAAGTGACACAAACAGTCAAACATCACAGAGCAGGGTGCAGCTGGCTTCAGCCCAGGTCTGCCTGACTCCTAGGCCCACGTTCCTTACTCTCCAGCAAGTGCCATTTCTCGTTGTCGTTGGCAGATGCAGATGTGTCGCCTGTGTGTCACCAGGCTCTGGAGGACACCAGCTCCCATGGAGTGTCTGTGTGCTTGGATGTGGGGAGAGGTTCTTCATGTCACTTCAGAGAGTATGTCTGGGATTTCAAACAGCAGGGATGATAGATGGAACCATGTTTAGCCAAGACAGGGGCTGGGTAAAACATAAACATTTGTCCTATAGCAGAGAGCAAATTTGGCTGCTATTTACACTTTGACCTCATGAACTTTACCTTTTCTTTTTTTTCTTTAGGTTTTTTTTCTTTTTCCCATGTATGAATTTTACTTTTAATTAACTTTTTTTTTTTTTTTCACAAAACCTGAGTAAGGACTTCAAAATTTCCTGAAGGAAAAATTCTTTCCATCCTTGATGTAATTTCAGTGGCTGTCAGTCTTTTTAAACACTTTTATTTATTTTTTAAATTATTTTTTGGGCAGCACCACCCAAAAAACTAAGATGTGGGATCTTAGTTCTTTGACCAAGGATTGAACCTATGTCCCTTGCTTTGGAAGTGTCGAGTCTTAACCACTGGACCTCCAGAGGTCCCAGATGTCAGTCTTTTAACAACTATACCTCCCTCCTGCTTACAATGGGTGTGTTATATGATAGGTCAAGATCACAGGGCTCCTAGAATTTAACTGCTACTCTAATGAAGATTTCCAAGTGCTTTTCATGGCTGCCATGTGGTTCCTATACCCAAATACCACATGCAAGTCCATTGGACTGCAAGGAGACCCAACCAGTCCATTCTAAAGGAGATCAATCCTGGGTTTTCATTGGAAGGACTGATGCTAAAGCTGAAACTCCAATACTTTGGCCACCTCATGTGACGAGTTGACTCACTGGAAAAGACTCTGATGCTGGGAGGGATTGGGGGTGGGAGGAGACGGGGACGACAGAGAATGAGATGGCTGGATGGCATCCCCGACTCGATGGACATGAGTTTGAGTGAACTCCGGGAGTTGGTGATGGACAGGGAGGCCTGGCGTGCTGCGATTCATGGGGTCGCGAAGAGTCGGACACGACTGAGCTACTGAACTGAACTGAACTGAATTGAACTGTACACATACAAAAGATGGCACATAGGGACAGCGAAATTGATGTCACATTATTATTTCAAATTTATGTTTTCACAACTTTGTTATTACACCTAAAAGTATTTCTCCCTCCTTCATATTCTCATGGCATCATATAGCTGTTTTCTTTTAATGAAAACATACCATAGCATGTGAAGCAATATTATACTCAGAATTTAATAAAATTAAAGAGAGAAAGAGTGTGTATGTATGTAAAGTGGGAAAACAGAGGTTTAACATTGAGACACCTGAATTCAATCTCTTCCAGGTTCTAAGCATGTGCTCTTCATTTTGGACAGGTTAATTCTGTTTTCAGGTAAAAATAAAAATGCTTAACTAGATAACCTCCAATTAAACTCTTAATTTTAATATCTATACTTTTCTGAAATGAGATCCACTGGGAGAAAGTAGAAAAAACAGGCATCCTGAATTTTGAAAACTACTCTGTTATTGTGGAGTTGTGTGACTTTTTGCGCATTTATCCTAGCCTGGGGCTCAAAATGTTTATTAAAAAAAAATTGAGAGAATGAGTGGGGACCCAGGGGTCTCCAGGGTGTCCTGTAAACTGTCAAAGTACTTCATTCTACTATAGGCATTCCATCACTTTGTCAAAGGTATGGACTTTATTGTAAAGCTGTATTTCTGAAAATTCATTTTAAATTCTAGATAAATCATGTGAGTCTAATATACAGGAATAATATCATTTCTTTTCGTAGTTCATTCCTGGGTTTATATAATCTTATGAATTTTACTCTGTTTTCATTTCTCAAGAGTGTGTTTGTGTTTGGCAATAATAGAAATTTGGACATTTTTGTGGTGTGGATCAAAAACAATTTTTATTTCTCTATATAAAACCAGAAGCTAGAAAAACTCTTGGTATTTAAAAGCAAATCATTAAATTTTTCTACATTATCAATAAGTACAGCTGATGGAGAGTTACTGCTCCATGGGGATAAGTAAGAATAACATAACAGGATGCCAATGTCTGTGATCACGCATATGCCATTAGCAGTGTCCTCCTTTATCCAAGACTTACAAGCCTTAAATAAATACCAAGTATAAAAGTAGTAGTCCCTGGAGAAGTGAATGGCTATCCACTCCAGTATACTTGCCTGGAGAATTCCATGGACAGAGGAGCCTGGCAGGCTACAGTCCATGGGGTTGCAAAGAGTCAGAGGGCGACTGAGTGACTCACACTTTTCTTAGAAGCAGTAGTACCTCGAACATTCTTCAGTATCGCCTCCCCCCAATTTGAAAAAAATGGATTTGAAGAACTCTTCTCAGTAAATAAAAATTGAAATAAATAAGCTCATCATCTGTTGTATTGGGATAGTGACAGCCACATCTTTTTATCATCACAGTTGGCTTTTGTGGTTGAGCCCCTAAATTCAAGCTGCTACTGCTGCTGCTGCTAAGTCGCTTCAGTCGTGTCTGACTCTGTGCGACCCCATAGACGGCAGCCCACCAGGCTCCCCCATCCCTGGGATTCTCCAGGCAAGAACAATGGAGTGGATTGCCATTTCCTTCTCCAATGCGTGAAAGTGAAGTCGCTCAGTCGTGTCTGACTCTTAGCCACCCCATGGACTGCAGCCCACCAGGCTCCTCCGTCCATGGGATTTTCCAGGCAAGAGTACCGATTGGGTTGCCATTGCCTTCTCAAATTCAAGCTATTCTAACTAATTTTTTAGGGAGCAATCATACAACCAAGTGGAGAGCTTTGTCTGCTCAGCCTGGGTTTTGTCAGTTTCCATGCATCCTTCCATGCTTCTTGGGGGAGACTGTGCTTGCGGCGGCCGTGCTACTGGGTTGTGAGCCCCGGAGGGCCTCACAATTGTGTCACTTACAGGTGCCGTCATGCTTATTCACTCCTAAAGGGAGAAATTGATTGTGAATCTATTTGGAATGAAAAGAAGGAAAGGCAATGTGTTTTGAGAGGATTTCACTCATGAAATCTCGTCATATAAACACAAATATTTATTGTGTGTCTGTCACTGATCTAGGTACTGAGGACAGAAAATCATTGATACTGTAGAGCTTACATCCCAGAGGAGATTATGGCAAGCTAGAACAATCAATTACTCTATTAGAACTTGACTTTAATTATTCATATTGATTCATGCCTCTTCATTTGTTACTCATTCAAAACATACTAAGGATAGCATAGTTTAGGGTAAGAACATTTGACTGGGAAGCAAAAGACAGATTTATGGGACCAATCTAATCACTTGCCGAGCGACTTATATGTTACTCACGAACCTGTTGGTCCTGCTGCTCTGGGCTGACAGGGAAGTTCTGCTTTGTGGATCTCTTATACGTGGTGCATGGGTCTCTCATATACTTGGTGATTATTGGGTGTGGACTTATCTAATATGGCCCCAGTGTGGACAACTGGCTTTTCCTCCAGCAGACCTGCCCAGGTACATTTCAGAGTGTGGTAGATTGATTGCAAAAGTGGCTTCTGTTTTCCATGCTCTCCTGTATCCATATTGCTTTTATTAACTGTATTTTTTTAAAGAAATTATTTATTTTTAGTTGGAGGATAATTGGTTTACAATGTAGTGATGGTTTCTGCCACACATCAACATGAATTAGTCACAGGTATACATGTCTTCTCCCTCTTGATCTCCCCCACCCCGCAGCCTCCCACCCCATTCCACCCCTCTAGGTTGTTGCAGAGTACCAGACTGAGCACCCTGCACTATACAGCAGCTTCTCATTAGCTATCTATTTTACACATGGTAAAGGAGATCCAACCAGTCCATCCTAAAGGAGATCAGTTCTGGGTGTTCATTGAAAGGACTGAAACTAAAGGACAGCTAAAGCTGAAACTCCAATACTTTGGCCACCTCATGCGAAGAGTTGACTCACTGGAAAAGACTCTGATGCTTAGAGGGATTGGGGGCAGGAGGAGAAGGGGACGACAGAGAATGAGATGGTTGGATGGCATTACTGACTCAATGGACGTGAGTTTGAGTGAACTCCGGGAGTTGGTGATGGACAGGGAGGCCTGGCGTGCTGTGATTCATGGGGTCACAAAGAGTCGGTCATGACTGAGCGACTGAACTGAACTGAATGTATATATTTCAGTGCTATCCTCTCAATTTGTCCCACCCTCTCCTTTCCCCACTGTGTCCATAAGTCTGTTTCCTCTATGTCCTGTCCCACAGTTTCATCAGTAGGATCTTTATCCATATTGTTGTGGAAGCTTTTTCATCTACAGGTCAAGTGACTCTCCCCACTTCTTGAAAATGGACTACAAAATAGAATTCAAGAAATTGAAAGTGTTCAGCCTCTGGGCCCTCTGAGTCAAGCGGCTATACTTCCGCGTTCTCTCTTGCTTCTCTGCTTTTACCAGCTGCCCTCGCTGGACCCCCAGACGTGTGTGATCAGGAAACCCAGGCAAGATCGGGAAACCACAGAGATCATCTTTAGTCAGCCCATGACTGACACTTGAGTGAGGCTCACAGACTTGGCTCAGACCAGCAGAACTGCCCAGCTGACCCATAGATGGGAGGGAAATTAAATGCTTGTTGTCATGTACCGCTGGAACACTTTAGTCATTTACAATACATTTATAGTGTGCAATGATTAGTGATTGCCCAGGTCCATCCACAGCCATGTAACAGGGTGTACTCACATTCATCTTTGCCTGGATGAGACACAACGCTGAGGGCAGGACCTCATGATCTTTTCCCTATTAATGCTTTTTCTTGTGGTCTGACCTGTGACCTTAGCTTTGACCTAGATTTAGTTTCCTGGACTTTCTCGCTTATTAGCAACTGTTTGCTGATTCTCATCTATATATCTTTTCTTTCCCAACCTGATGGAATTCTCTATTCCTTCCTTACAGGAGAATGTGTCCCCTTTCTTGTTAGATTAGTCAGTCTCATTGCATTCCTACCTTGCTTAGCTTTCATTTTCATTGATGAAATGGGAAAAGTAGTACCTGCCTTTCCCAATATTACAAAGTTATTCCAATGATCAAATGAAATGATTAGTTCAAACGGAGTTAATATTGGGTACCAGGAACTCTGTAGGACACGAGCGTAACTGAATCCTGGATGCTGCCTCCAAATAAAGAAGGGAAACATGTACATATTTCATGTACTTCATGGATTTATCCTGATGTGGGTGTGTTCTTTATTTCTTCTCCCCCTTAAAGTTCCATTGGAGTGGATTAATGTGAAAATGAGATTCTTTGTAATGGATAGAAATCTTACTAACTAATCTTTCCCTATGTTAGGGAATGGACCCAGGATCAATTACAGGGGGTGAATAGTGGTTTCTTTCACAATTTTTTGGCTCTATCATCAGAATTTGCAAGCATCTTGCAATTGAGGAAGGGAAACAATAAGTCCAATAGAAAGGAATATGCATCAGAACTCAGCAGACTCCCAATGCTGACAGTAATAATTTCTTACTCTATTTTCTGTTTTGTTTTGTAGATGGAGGGTAGCTGGAAATATCTCCATTTAGAAATTGAAAATACAATTTAGGAGTCATGTCTTGTAAGTGCTTACAAACACCAATTATTATTTTTTGAGCAATCTCATAAGAGGTATGCCAAGGAAATATTATGCAAAAGTATGACTAACTATGTGTAAAATTGTTCTAAGTATTGCTGAAACTAGTGAAAAACTGGATTCACCCTAATTACCCAGCAATAAGAGATTGTTAAAATAATATATGGCACATCTAAATAATGAAACATTAAATAATTTTTAATAGAAATCTCTTTGCTTTTATCTTCACTTGTTTTTCATTTGTATCAATATCTGAAAAATAATATATACAATGTTAATAGTGTGTTTTTCTGGCATTGGGATTTTGAATAATTTTAATGTACTTCTTATATGACAGATAATGTATTGTATAATTTTAAAATTTAAAAATCTGTGTAATATAAAAATAGAAAGACCACTAAATATATGGAAATAATTTTTCTTAACAGATGTTAAAGAAGAAAAGTTCCCAAAGTGCATTAATCTATTCTCCAACCCCCCCCAACTTGCTAAATAAAAGAAAAGCTTTTAGTTCTATGTAGTAGAAGTAAAGAAAGACAAAGCCTTCATTTTAAACAGAGATGACCTTGGTTCAATTTGAACTATACATACATACTCAGCACATAGCTTAGTTAAGAAAGCCCATTAGCTTTTAGCATTGCCAATATCACGGTTCTCTTTTCAAGGACACTCTTTGTAAGAAATATTTTCTTGGCCCTGGACATTAAGTAATTATTAACAGACATGTTGCACTTAATAGACTGTGGTCCCAGCTCTAGTTTATAACAAACTTGACTTCAGCTCTAAAACACCTCATCATTTGGTGGGGCGACTTGCCCTAGAAACTAAGTTTGAGCCAGACTGGTCCTCACTCACTATCCTGGGCCCTTCTACACATACAGGGCTTGGTGATCCTATTTAGACTTGGGCCATGGTGAGGAAAATTCAGATACGGCCAAGAGGGTCTTAAGACACAAAACCACTTTAGTAGGGAAATCTCTGGAATCTATCAGGAGTTCCAGTTAAGCAAAAAGTAACTCTTCCTATGATATTTTTGCAATGGTGAGGGGATAACCGTATCGACTGCAGTCTGCACCCTGATTGCACTTCTTTCCAACTGGCTCCTACCTCACCTTACATCAAACTTCTTGCGAGCACAGCCTCCACTGACTGACTTCCTCCTGAGTCCTCAGCTAAACTGGGTCTGATCTCTACACCAGCTGCACAGCTATCTGACTGGACAGGCTCCTTCGAAAGTGGTTGAAGAATTTCTGGTCATTCCCTTTCTTGTCATACTTTATCACGTTCAGCTTCCCCGAATCATTTTACAGCTCTGACCATACCTTCATTCTTGAAGCTTCTGTGCTTTGGCACATGAAACTCTGGTTCTTATTTATATCAGTTCTTCTCTGCCTCTTCCATCTACTGCTGAAATGTCACTGTTCTCAGACTTCCAGCTTTGGACTTCCTTCGTTCCCACATTGTACGTTCTCTCTAGTTTATTTCTGTGGACTGAATGCTTGTGTATTCAGATCCCACAGATCACATTTGGACTCCTAACCCTCAAGTTGAGAGGATTAGGAAGTGGGTCTTTGGGGGGTGCTTAGGGCATGAGGGCAGAGCTTCATGAATGGAATTTAGGCTCTTATTGAGAGAACCCAGGGAGCTCCCTGTCCCCTTTCACCACGTGAAGACACAGCAAGAAGGTGCTGTCTATAAACAAAAGAGTTCTCCCTGCACCCTGTATCTGCAGGCATCCCTATCTTGGGCTCTCAGCCTCTGGAACTGAGGAATCAATGTCTGTTGTTTCTAGCCCATCCAGTCTGTGGCTTTTCTGCTGTACCAGGCTGAACGGACTAAGCTATCTTAGCTTCTCTTGACTTTAACATCCACCTTCATTTCCTGACTGACAGACTCCTTTTGTCCTCTGGAGTGCCTTGTGAGTACCAGGTAGAAACTTTCATGTGCCTGCAGGACATTACCACAGGGACATCTCACAATAGCTCCAGGTGGACCCATCGCCTTCTCCACAAACCTCCCCACAATGCCAGTTTTCCCATGATCTCATTGTCAGTAGCATCCTGTCCTGAGGGGTCCATCCTCCTGAAAACACCCCTTTCGCTCAACACAGCCTTCACTCTCCCATCTTCTCACTGACTTTGGCTCACTTTACTTCTGACACTTGTCCTGTTTCACCTACTTCTTTGCTCATTACCACTGCCTTCTCTTCATCTGGAGTGCTCCTAAAGCCTTTGGTCTCTTTTTTAACCTACTAGATACTCCCTCCTCAGACGACTGGTTCAGCTGCCCTGATGTTTTTCACAAACAAGCCTTGATCATATTCCTCTTCTCAGACACTTCGCTAGCTCCCTGTTGCCTGTAATATATGGTACAAACCCTTCTTCAAGGCTGCTCCCAAGAGGATCCAATCAACACTCCTCTGCAGTGTTAGCTAACTTATGGGCAGCTTTGCCTCTCCATCCTGCTGCCCATGTTCCTCTCTCTACTGGAAATACATCTTTCTTATCCTGTTTCTACTTATTCTAATACAAGTCACCCTTCTTGACCTAACGAAGTCAACTAATGACCACAAAAATAGTGGTACTTGGGGACAGTGGTTTGAGTCCATTTCAGATGCTGATTTAGGGACATTTGGGGATTCCTAGAATTGCAAAATGACTTTCCTAAGTGAAACTATCTCATGACAGTTTTAAGCTGCTCTTGTGGGGGAGAGCAGAGAGCACTGAATAATGTGAGAAGAGAAATTACAGGGAATGACCGAACTCTACAAGCTGCCAATATTCCTTACCATAATCATGTCAGTGGGATCACTTTTGTTGTACAGTGCATTTTTAAGCACAATCATGGAAATTGTTGCTGTCAATAGATTTCTAAATGGAAATAATTAGAACCAGTTTTCCTAAGAGTTATTTCTCAAGCAATTTCCATGACTCCACCAGGCTTAAAAATAACTCACAGAATCGGACAATGGGGAATAAAGGAGTAGCTCATCATCTCTAGACAAGTGCAAATCCAACACATTCATAAGAAGAAGTTAACATAATTGCGAAGTAAGATGCTAAGTGGAAGAGAGATGTGTGTGGAGAACAGGAGGAAACTAGAGTTCAGAAGCTGAGAGCAAGACTGATTTCTACTAATTAAAGAAATACATCATTTGATCCCATTGGATCCCAATTTTGCTATCTAAAAATGATATTCAGGTATTCTTCCAGATCTAGTATACCATGAGTATTAACTTATTTCAATGCAGTTGTGTCTCTATTAACTGCTGTACTAGTTTCTGCTTGAGATTTAAGGATAAATAACTCATGGTCATTTGCTTCAGACAGTTATACTCTAGTGAGGGAGAATGGTACTTACAAGTTTTATTCTCTAATAGAGGTAGATTGTCATTGGTTATATATCAGACACACAACCAAGAAAGGAGTCAGCTAAGATATGCAAACATGAGTGAGTAAGGAACCATTCTCAGTTCACTTCAGTTCAGTTTAGTCGCTCAGTCGTGTCCGACTCTTTGCGACCCCATGAATCGCATCACGCCAGGCCTCCCTGTCCACCACCAACTCCCGGAGCCTACCCAAACCCATGTCCATAAAGTCGGTGATGCCATCCAGCCATCTCATCCTCTGTTGTCCCCTTCTCATCCTGCCCCCAATCCCTCCCAGCTTCACGGTCTTTTCAAATGAGTCAACTCTTCACATGAGGTGGCCAAAGTATTAGAGTTTCAGCTTCAGCATCAGTCCCTCCAAGGAACACCCTGGACCGACCTCCTTTAAGATGGACTGGTAGGATCTCCTTGCAGTCCAAGGGACTCTCAAGAGTCTTTTCCGACACCACAGTTCAAAAGCATCAATTCTTTGCCACTCAGCTTTATTCACAGTCCAACTCTCACATCCGTACATGACCACTGGAGAAAGCATAGCCTTGACTAGATGGATCTTTGTTGGCAAAGTAATGTCTCTGCTTTTTAATATGCTATCTAGGTTGGTCATAACTTTCCTTCCAAGGAGCAAGCATCTTTTAATTTCATGGCTGCAGTCACCATTTACAGTGATTTTGGAGCCCAGAAAAATAAATTCTGACACTGTTTCCACTGTTTCCTCATCTATTTGCCATGAAGTGATGGGACCAGATGCCATGATCTTTGTTTTCTGAATGTTGAGCTTTAAGCCAACTTTTTCACTCTCCTCTTTCACTTTCATCAAGAGGCTCTTTAGTTCTTCTTCACCTTCTGCCATAAGGGTGGTGTCATCTGCGTATCTGAGGTTATTGATATTTCTCCCGGCAATCTTGATTCCAGCTTGTGTTTCCTCCATCCCAGAGTTTCTCATGATGTACTCTGCATATAAGTTAAATAAGCAGGGTGACAATATACAGCCTTGACGTACTCCTTTTCCTATTAGCAACCAGTCTGTGTTCCATGTCCAGTTCTAACTGTTGGTTCCTGACCTGCATATAGGTTCTCAGGGGACATCTACTTGTGGGTCTAGTGGTTGAGCCTCAGGCTCTCTCTCTCAGGACCTGTTGCATGTAGTTTTTTTTTTTTTTTATGTATAAAATTTTAATTTGATATTTTTTTTCCAATTTTATTTATTTTTTTCAAGTTGAACAGACTAAATTTCTTTAAACAAACTTACTTATACTCCAGAGTCCTTTAAAAACTTAATAGCATTTATACATTGAAGGTATTTGATTTTCTTGTAACTAGCACTTCAAATGCAACAAGCATTTGAAGCAACAAGCATTTGACCCAACAAGTAAAACTTTCTACAGTTCATAACTTTTATAAATAAAATAAATTAAATGTACAGTGAATAAGTTCTCTGAAATATTTCAATATTTCTGCAGGTTTAGTAACATCGTAAAATACATTTCAACTAAAATTCACAAATCTAAAAACCTGTTAGGCATTTTTAGGCGTTTTAAGATGGAAACGAAGACCAATGTTACATCGTAATATGCCAATTACAAATAGTACTTCAAATAGAAAATACTAAAGTTTGTCCCAAACTTTAAAAACTATTCATGAACTCAACACTGAACTATTGATGGCTATGAGAATTGTTTCCTAGCCTTTTTGAAAATTTCAACCCATTTACGTTTAAGGTAATTATTGATAAGTACGATCCCGTAGCCATTTTCTTTATTGCTTTGGGTTCAAGTTTATACACTCTTTCTGTGTTTCCTGTCTACAGAAGATCCTTTAGCATTTGTTGGAGAGCTGGTTTGGTGATGCTGAATTTCCTCAGCTTTTGCTTGTCTGTAAAGCTTTTGATTTCTCCTTCATATTTGAATGAGATCCTTGCTGGGTATAGTAATCTGGGCTGTAGGGTATTTTCTTTCATCACTTTAAGTATGTCTTGCCACTCCCTTCTGGCCTGAAGAGTTTCTGTTGAAAGATCAGCTGTTATCCTTATGGGAATCCCCTTATGTGTTATTTGCTGCTTTTCCCTTGCTGCTTTTAATATTTGTTCTTTGTGTTTGATCTTTGTTAATTTGATTAATATGTGTCTTGAAGTATTTCGCCTTGGGTTTATCCTGTTGGGAACTCTCTGGGTTTCTTGGACTTGGGTGATTATTTCTTTCCCCATTTTAGGGAAAATTTCAACTATTATCTCCTCAAGTATTCTCTCATGGTCTTTCTTTTTGTCTTCTTCTTCTGGGACTCCTATGATTCGAATGTTGGAGCGTTTAACATTGTCCCAGAGGTCTCTAATATTGTCCTCATTTCTTTTAATTCGTTTTTCTTTTTTCCTCTCTGTTTCATTTATTTCTACAATTCTATCTTCTAGTTCGCTTATTCTGTCTTCTGCCTCTGTTATTCTACTGTTTGTTCCCTCCAGAGTGTTTCTGATCTCATCTATTGCATTATTCATTTTATATTGACTCTTTTTTATTTCTTCTAAGTCCTTATTAAATCTTTCTTCCATCTTCTCAATCCTTTTCTCCAGGTTAATTATCTGTAACTCCATTTTGCTTTCAAGATTTTGAATCATTTTCACCATCAAAATTTGAAATTCTTTATCAGGTAAATTCCTTATATCTTCTTCTTTTGTTTGTGTTGGTGGGCAATTATCTTGTTCCTTTACTTGCTGGGTATTTCTCTGCCTCTTCATCTTGCTTATATTGCTTTGCTTGGGGTGGCCTTTCCCTCTTCTTGCAGTTTGTGGAGTTCTCTTTATTACGTAGTTTCTTCACTGTGTGTGGGGTTGGACGGGTGACTTGTCCGGGTTCCCTGGTTAGGGAAGCATGTGTCGGTGTTCTGGTGGGTGGAGCTGGATTTCTTCTCTCTCCTTTAGAAGACAATGGGCTGCTTTTCTGGGAGCCTGATGTCCTCTGCCAGTATTCAGAAGTTGTTTTGTGGACTTTACTCTGCGTTCAAATGTTCTTTTGATGAATTTGTGGGGGAGAAAGTGGTCTTGCCATCTTATCCCTCCGCCATCTTGTTCCTCCCCAGAACACTGGATTCTTATATTCCACTTGGTCGTGGAGTATCTCTTCCCAGCTGCTCCAGCAAGGCGCAGCCGCTGTACCTTACCTTGGAGGAGGGGTATCTCCTCAAGGCCGCGCCTCCTGCTTTGAATGTAGATCAGCTCCTCTTGGCCCTCTGGTGCCCAAGCAGCCACCGCCTCCTGAACGTGGTACAGCTCCTCTCGGCCACCGCCCTAAACCTGGGTGCGGGGTAGCTCATCTCTGCCACGATTCTGCACGTGGTCAGTTGCGCCGGAGCAGGGCGTCTCCTGCACCTGCGCCCCCAGAGCCGGGCGTCTCCCGCGCCTGCGCCGCCGGAGCCGGGCGTCTCCTAGTTTGTTTTTTAAATCAATGACTTTAATAAAGATGTAACATTGGCTGGATGCTGGAGAAACAGTAAATATGATGACAGACACTGCCCAGAGTATTAGTCTTCTAGGGCTGCTATAACAAAGTACCAAACGCTGTGGGGCTTAAACAACAACAATTTATTTCTCACCATTCAGGAGACTGGAAATCAAGGTGTTGGCAGGATTGCTTCCTTCTGAGGCTTCTCTGCTCGGCTTGCAGACAGCCATCTTCCGCATAGGGTTTTCCCTCTGTGAGTGTCCCAATCCTAATCTCCTCTTCTTAGAAAGACACCAGTCATACTGGATGAAGCCCATTGATATGACCTCATTTTAACTTGATTATCTCTTTAAAGGCCCTCTTTCCAAATGAGGTCAACTTCTTAGTTCGTAGGGGTTAGGAATTCAACATATGGATTTTGGGGGTCACAATTCAACTTCTAGAATCCAATATTAGAAGAAATAACTAATAAAGGGAGTTCATAATAAAGGGAGTCACTTCCTAGTGAACAGTGAGGTGAAATAATTAAACACACCTGGATATAGGTCTCAACTTGCCACACATTCAGTTCAGTTCAGTTCAGTCACTCAGTTGTGTCTGACTCTTTGCCGCCCCATGAACTGCAGCACGCCAGGCCTCCCTGTCCATCACCAACTCCCAGAGTTCACCCAAACCCATGTCCATCGAGTCAGTGATGCCATCCACCATCTCATCCTCTGTCATCCCCTTCTCCTCCTGCCCTCAATCTTTCCCAGCATCAGGACCTTTTCAAATGAGTCAGCTCTTCGCATCAGGTGGCCAAAGTACTGGAGTTTCAGCTTCAACATCAGTCCTTCCAATGAATACCCAGGACTGATCTCCTTTAGGATGGACTGGTTGGATCTCCTTGCAGTTCAAAGGACTCTCAAGAGTCTTCTCCAACACCACAGTTTAAAAGCAACAATTCTTCGCCACTCAGCTTTCTTTATAGTCCAACTCTCACATCCATACATGACCACTGGAAAAACCATAACCTTAACTAGACGGACCTTTGTTGACAAAGTAATGTCTCTGCTTTTACTATCTAGGTTGGTCATAACTTTCCTTCCAAGGAGTAAGCATCTTTAATTTCATGGCTGCAGTCACCATCTGCAGTGATTTTGGAGCCCCAAAAAACAGTCAGCCACTGTTTCCACTGTTTCTCCATCTATTTATTGCCATAAAGTGATGGGACCAGATGCCATGATCTTTGTTTTCTGAATGTTGAGCTCTAACCCAACATTTTCACTCTCCTCTTTCACTTTCATCAAGAGGCTTTTTAGTTCCTCTTTAGTTCCTCTTTAGTTCACCCTTATGGTGGTGTCATCTGCATATCTGAGGTTATTGATGTTTCTCCTGACAATCTTGATTCCAGCTTGTGCTTCTTCCAGCCCAGCGTTCCTCATGATGTACTCTGCATATAAGTTAAATAAGCAAGGTAACAATATACAGCCTTGACATACTCCTTTTCCTATTTGGAACCAGTCTGTTGTTCCATGTCCAGTTTTAACTGTTGCTTCCTGACCTGCATACAGGTTTCTCAAGAGGAAGGTCAGGTGGTCTGGTATTCCCATCACTTTCAGAATTTTCCACAGTTTATTGTGATTCACACAGTCAGAGACTTTGGCATAGTCAATAAAGCAGAAGTAGATGTTTTCCTGGAACTCTTTTGCTTTTTCGATGATCCAGTGGATGTTGGCAATTTGATCTCTGGTTCCTCTGTCTTTTCTTTTCCAGCTTGAATGTCTGGAATTTCACATTCCACATATTGCTGAAGTCTGGCTTGGAGAATTTTGAGCATTACTTTACTAGCATGTGAGATAAGAGCAATTGTGCGGTAGTTTGAACATTCTTTGGCATTGCCTTTCTTTGGGATTGGAATGAAGACTGACCTTTTCCAGTCCTGTGGCCACTGCTGAGTTTTCCAAGTTTGCTAGCATATTGAGTGCAGCACTTTCAGAGCATCATCTTTTAGGATTTGAAATAGCTCAACTGTAATTCCATCACCTCCACTAGCTTTGTTTGTAGTGATGCTTCCAAGGCCCACTTGACTTCACATTCCAGGATGTCTGGCTCTAGGTGAGTGATCACACCATTGTGATTATCTGGGTCATGAAGGTCTTTTTTATATACTCAGCAAAAACAAGGCCAGAAGCTGGTTGTGTCTCAGATCGTGAACTCCTTATTGCCAAATTCAGACTTAAATTGAAGAAAGTGGGGAAAACCACTAGACCATTCAGGTATGACCTAAATCAAATCCCTTACAATTATACAGTGGAAGTGACAAATAGATTTAAGGGACTAGATCTGATAGAGTGCCTGATGAACTATGGACAGAGGTTTGTGACATTATACAGGAGACAGAGATCAAGACCATCCCCAAGAAAAAGAAATGCAAAAAGGCAAAATGGCTGTCTGAGGAGGCCTTACAAATAGCTGTGAAAAGAAGAGAAGTGAAAAACAAAGGATAAAAGGAACGATGTAATCATCTGAATGCAGAGTTCCAAAGAATTGCAAGGTGAGATAAGAAAACCTTTCTCAGTGATCAATGCAAAAAAATAGAGGAAAACAATAGAATGGGAAAGACCAGAAATCTCTTCAAGAAAATTAGAGATAGCAAAGGAACATTTCATGCAAAGATGGGCTCAATAAAGGACAGAAATGGTATGGACCTAACAGAAGAAGAAGATATTAAGAAGAGGTTGCAAGAATACACAGAACTGTACAAAAAAGATCTTCACGACCCAGATAATCACGCCACATGTTAGCTGCGTATTATGTGGTGCTGCCAAGACTGAAGACCTTCATCTGCAAAATGTGAGCAACAATCTTACATTAGACAGGAGTTTTAAGTTCAACTTCTGAGATAAGACCAGAAATATTAATAGTATGCTTTAACTTTGAGCTTCCCCATCAGAATGTATAGACTAACCCTTAGTCTTACCTTGGCGGCATAGAACTGAGAATAATGAGGTATGATGCGTGTGTGAATGCTAAGTCACTTCCGTTGTGTCTGAGTCTTTGTGGCCCTATGGACTGTAGCCTGCCAGGCTCCTCTGTCTGTAGAATTCTCCAGGAAAGAATACTGGAGTGAGTTGTCATGTCCTTCTCCAGGGGATCTTCTAGATGTAGGGACTGAATCCACATCTCCTATGTCTGCATTGACAGGCAGGTTCTTTACCACTAGTGCCACCTGGTAAGCCATGGAAATGGGGTAGGAGAAGTTTATTTGATTTAATTATTGATTAAAACCTAATCAGAACTTAATTTTCCTAGGTATTATATAGAAATTTCATGCAAAAATCTGTTTATCGCTGGTAATGACT
Source organism: Moschus berezovskii (assembly GCF_049115385.1). NCBI lineage: Eukaryota > Metazoa > Chordata > Mammalia > Artiodactyla > Moschidae > Moschus > Moschus berezovskii. The sequence continues at coordinate 84,551,231 of NC_142462.1, forward strand.
CAACAAATACTACTGGGAAAAACACTAAATACTATTTACTTCTCATAGCACTGTGTGATTCATTCTTAAGGAAACAAAGAAGATTTGGGGCGAAAAGGAGGATTTAAAAAAACCCTAGTGATTGTGATAACTTGCACTCATTTATTTCATGCAGTTTTCATTGTTTCTATCAGAAAGCATTTATTTCTATGTATAGTTGCTAGGTGGTTTTGAACACTAATTTTTAACATACTTTTTTTGAACACTGGATTTTCATGAAGATATTAAGATTCTATTTTGAAATGCTACTTGACAAATTTTTGTTGCTATCATTACAAACTTTATAAACCTCCTCCCCACCTATCCATTTAGGCTCAAAGTACATACACAGAAAAGAAGCATCTAATTTCAATATGTTCTGAGACAAGTCATAGCTTTAGGAAGCACAATGAGAGACCACGTTCTGCTGTGGACAGAATCTGGTGACTGGAGTCAGGCAGACATTCTTCCTTTTTGAGAATCATGGCTACGATTTGTGCATTTTCTCTTATGCACCAGGCAATTATGAAGGGCAGACATCATATTTCAAGTGTAAGTGAGGAAACCAAAGATATGACAGTTTGGGTTATTGGCATCAGTTCACTAGCTGCCACTTCAGTATTCTTGCCTGGAGAATTCAATGTACAGAGGAGCCTGGCAGGTGATGGTCCATGGGGTCGCAAAGAATCAGACATGACTGAGTGACATCATTCATTCACTCACTAGCTGAAAGGTAGGGAAGGTTAGAACCCAGTTTTCCGAATCCAAAGTTGGTACATCAAGTTTGAAAGCCAGTTTCTGGCTTATACGTCACTGTACAAGGGGCTTCAAAATGGAAGAAAAAGCCTTCAAAATGAGCTAGTGCTGCAGAAAAGCATTGGTCTTTAAGGGAGTGGATTGCTGTGAGCTCAAGACTAACAAATGATCTTACCTCTTGGATCTGCCACATGACACTCAGATCTGAGTTCTATGAAGTGAAAGGTGGGTACAACATTAGGAAACACATATAAGAACTATTTAATGGTACCTATACACAATGGAATATTACCCAGCCATTAAGAAGAATACATTTGAATCAGTTCTAATGAGGTGGATGAAACTGAAGCCTATTATACAGAGTGAAGTAAGCCAGAAAGAAAAACACCAATACAGTATACTAACGCATATATATGGAATTTAGGAAGAAGGTAACGATAACCCTGTATGCGAGACAGTAAAAAAGACACAGTTGCATTGAACAGTCTTTTGGACTCTGTGGGAGAGGGTGAGGATGGGATGATTTGGGAGAATGGCATTGAAACATGTACAATATCATATGTGAAATGAATTGCCAGTCCAGGTTTGATGCATGATACATGATGCTCGGGGCTTGTGCACTGGGGTGACCCAGAGGGATGGGATGGGGAGGGAGGTGGGAGGGGGGTTCAGGATGGGGAACACATGTACACTCATGGTGGATTCAAGTCAATGTATGGCAAAACCAATACAATATTGTAAAGTAAAACAAATAATTAATTGAAAAAAGAACTATTTAACTAACAATTTTTATAATGCATTTGAAGCAAGCAGCTCACTTATATGACACCTTTAATGCAGATGGTGTTTCAGAGAGGACAGGGGTCCCTTTGTCACCACCTACCCCTGTGCTCACTCCCTGGCAATGAATGATGATTGGTTTAAACTAATTATGCCCAGCTATGGCAGTCCTGTTCCTGTTGGCTGGATTCTTGATTTAACAATTTTCCTGACAGGCACTAGTGCTGCTTCACAGGATTTCTGGTTCTTCTCATTCTGGAACCTGGTTCAGCTGCAAGTCAACCTCACCATAAATGTGTATGTGGCATGCACTTTGCTTCAGTCAATGCAGTATGAGTAGAATCGATGTGTGCCAATACTGGCTGGAAGCTTCTAATGGTTGAAGTGAGAGTCTGAAGGCTTCTTTCCTTTTGCTGTGGCAGCCGATGTGGTTCCAGGCTGTAGACGACTCTCCATCTAATTGACGCCAGGACAGACTTGGCTGCTGTTCACTCTTTTTTCTTTCAAACTGAAGTAATCACGATGCCTGGAGGTGTTGAAGCCATCTTGACAAGTGTGAGGAGAAGTGAAGATACTAAGAGTTATAAGTGGGATGATAAGAAGAGCCTGGGTCTTTGTTCCCATCACTGAACAGATGACCAACTCCAGGTATTGCCCACCTCTTAAAAAAATATTTAAGTTCTTGTAACTGGCATTTTCTATTTCTGCAGTGAAACATGCTGCCCTCCGGCAGCTACACTGATGGACTGGCTGGTGGACTTAGGACTGCATCCCGAGGAAGTGGCGCACAGTGGGGTTATTGTGTCCCTGGGGCTATGGTTGCAAGACCTGATGGTGCCCAGCCAGATGCAAGTGGGTCTGTGGGAGTCTGTGGGGAGGTGTGTGCAGTTACTATGTTTGGTGTGAGTGGTCCACTTGTGGTTGACTCCATAGGTTAGAAATGTGAGGGGAAACTCTAATTTCACCCTTGGCCCAGGGGTAAAGAATCAGACTGTAGTGTATGAGCCACAGAGGGTAAGGGTTCTATCCCTGGGTTAGGAAGATCCCCTGGAGGAGGGTATGGCAACCCACTCCAGTATTCTTGCCTGGAGAATCCCCATGGACAGAGAAGCTGGGTGAGTTACAGTCCACAGGGTTGCAAAGAGTTGGGCATGACTTAAGTGACTTAGCAAGTATGCATGCATTAAATATCCTATAACATTTTTTGATCACTTGATGAAAGTAATAGATTAGGATGGTAAATATAGGTTAATATCTCTAAAAACAACTGTGTTTTTGTCCAGTTCTTATATAAGTGCACATTATGCTTTTGATAACACAATGTTTGGAGCATAAGGTTCATGGCTTTTAAATCTGTATCATTATTTTCATCAAAAGAGATGCTATTCTTCATACTCTTAAGCAATTTTGCCCTAGACATCTGCTTATCTCACAATGATTATCATGCTTACCATCATCTTTATTTTGTTGTTCTGTGTCTTTCCTATATTTCATGTTTATGTTTTCATGTCATTTCATTTTTGGCCTATCTACTTTAACTATACACACACACACACAAACACACACACATATATATATATGAGCAAAGAATTGTAATTGGATTAAAAGAAATCCTATATATATATGTGTGTGTGTGTATGTATGCAAAGAATAATAATTGGATTAAAATAAATCCCATATGGGATTTGTTTACGATTCTTTACTCTTTTATATATAGCATTTAAAGCAATTGCATGACATATGGTTGAAATTGATCACATTTGTTTCTTTGGAATTAACTTTCTGGTCCAGTCATTGGACAGGATGCTAAGAGAAGTCCAGTAAATCATGCCATTTCAAACAATAGCAATAACAACAACAATAACAAAACAAACAAAAAGCCAATAATGATGGTTTTTCTCTGCTTATGAAAAGCACTAAAACATAATATTACCTTTGCAGATTTCTGGGAAGAGGTTGCATGCATCAGTAAGCTTGTTTTTTGAACCAAACGATCAACCCACATGAAAATTTTATTTTGTTTGAGTGGAAATGTGACAGGGTCACTCTGAACTAATGGTACTGGTGCTGCCATGTTGCATCTGGAGGAGACTTACTGTGCGTTATCTTATTTCTTTGGAAAGAAATCATTATGCAAAAATTATGTCTTGGACTGAAATTTCTTGTGTTTGGCAATAATCCAGGAGAGAAAATTTTCATTCCAAGGATAAATACTACTCAAATGGGAGTTATTAATTAGAAGGCACATTGTCATCATAATTTAAATATGTTATTTATAACATAGCAGACAAATGAAACTATTGTTTAAGAATTACCTGAAATGTGTCTCTCCAATTGTACTCCAGGTTGGTTCTTTCTTGCTTATTTCAACCCAGTGGGAGTTCATAGAAAGGCCCTGCTCTTTGACATGTCATTTGGCTTTAAAAATAGGCTAAAAGTTAATCAAATCTATGTATTCATACAAATGGATGCTATGGTTCAGGCAACCTGGTTTAGACAGAGTTATGGCACCCTCTCCAAAGTCACTGTGGAAAGTGTCTGCCATCATGAAATTAAAAGACACTTGCTCTTTGGAAGAAAAGCTATGACAAACCTAACAGCATATAAAAAGCTGAGATATCATTTTGCTGACAAAGGTCCATCTAGTCAAAGCTACCGCTTTTCCAGTAGTCATGTACAAATGTGAGAGTTGAACAGTAAAGAAGGCTGAGCCCAAAAGGATAGATGTTTTTGAATTGTAGTGCAGGAGAGGACTCTTAAGAGTCACTTGGACAGCAAGGAAATCAAACCAGTCAATCCTAGAGGAAATCAACCCTGAATATTCATTGGAAGGACTGATACTTAAGCTGAAGCTCCAATACTTTGATTCAAAGAGCCGACTTATTGAAAAAGACCCTGATGCTGGGAAAGATTGAGGGCAAGAGGAGAAGGGGGAGGAAGAGGATGAGATGTTTGGGTAGCATTACCAATTCAATGGACTTGAGTTTGAGCAAACTCCAGGGGATAGGGAAGGACAGGGTAACCTGGCATACTGCAGTCCATAGGGTTGCAAAGAGTCAGACATGACTTAGCGGCCAAACAACAATGGCTCCCCCTCAAGATTTGTTACTATAGCTAGGCTCAATGTGGATACATCCATGTTCAGTTTGATTGAGTATAGGATGAATAGAGGCAATAGAAAGCGGAAAAAACGATGTGTCCTATTACAGCTGGAGAAGTGGGTATTTGATTCTCTAGGGAAGTGCTTCTCAAAACTTTCCACCAAGTCATATCCAAGCAGAACTGGAGAGTCTTTTTGTATACTGTGTGTAAATGTCCAGTCCAAGAGCAAATTTGCCTTGAGCATAATGTTTTATTTTGAAATTCACCTTTTACAGTCTATAATATGTATGCTTGATTGAATGCAAAAATATTATTATAAAAGAACCACCAGTGAAAGTAATTGAAATCTCTTTTCATATCATTTAGAAAGATGGATATTACATTGAGCAGGAAAACAGGAGGGAGGGGGAGCTCCTGGGGAGAACCATGCTTAAGGAATGTGGGATAAAGATGGTGAGAAGCAGTCAGAGAGGTAAGAGGCAGAAAGTGAGAGGGCAGATTCCCAGAAGGCAAAGGAAGGGACCAGACAGGAGTATCAGAGCAATCAGAGACAGTGAGGAAGGGGAGGCTGAGATGGGGAAACCGGACTTGACAATGAGAATGCCCCTGGGGCTTGTAGAGGCAGCTGTTTCTAAAGAATGATTTGGGAGAGAAAACTCCCAAATGGGTATTGTGGAAAAGGTAGAGCTAGTTGTCTCTCCAGTGGAGTTTGAAGATGAGCAGGAGGCAGAGAGGAGTGGAAAGAAGGGGAGATCCCTCCAAGACAGAGTGTTCAGCAAACAGCTGCATATAAGACAAGCACAAATCAGTTGTATTTTTAGGTCGCACAGAGTCGGACACGACTGAAGCGACTTAGCAGCAGCAGCAGCAAACAATTAGAAAAGGTAAAAAGCCATTATTTGCAATTGCTTTATAAAATATCAAATATGTAGGAAAAAATCTAGTGAAAGATGTGTAAGATGTTTACCAATATATTAACCTCTTCTGAAATTTAGAAGTTTGTCAGTATTAGTGTTTTTATTTTAAATTGATGATTCTAAAATTTGTACAGAAAAATTATACACAAGGAATAATAAGAGGATGAGAAGAGAGGCAAGACATCTTTCTCTGATTGTTCCTATTTTCTTTGTAAAGAAGATGACAGTGTCACTTGCTAAGAAGGAGAAGAAAGGACTAATTCTGTTAATCTAATCTTTCCTCCTCCACCTAACATCACTTGCTTTTGTGTCCAGCCTTTCCTTGCTCCTCAGACCATGATTTGGTTCCTCATTTACCCTATGAATCTACTCTTGCCTTGTTGTGACAACAATCTCCTCTAGGATTCAGGTCCCATCCTGAACCTGACATGAACTCTGCTGCTCACAGAAGCACCTTGGATCCTTGTTTGTTTCTTACAGGTTGAACATTGCTTCTCCCGTGCTGTTTTGTGGTCATCCAAGTGTTTCTTCTCTCTGGCTTACTCTAGTCCTATTGTGAGCAGTTTGTGGGTCAACACCTGTCTTTCCCCACCTGCTCTAACCACTCTCTTTCCCTTCGATGTTTGTCAGCATCGCCCTGAGACCTCTGACTCCTCAGGTAGTTTCTCGATTGGACGTGGGCATCATAAGACAGTGGGTCAGATGGAGGAGGGTGTCATCATCAGAGCCTGTTCCCCAGAGAAGGGGACCAAGAGGCTCTGCAGGCAAACATCTTCCAGGGCAGATGTCCTGGCACACTGCAGGCTCAGAAGTCTCAGTTGGCCTGGCAATCAGCATCTGAGGTGGTCAAGTGAGGCTTTTAGATGCAAGGGTACTCAGGGATGAAGCCTCTGTGTGGGGAGAAGGCTTCATCTGATGGGCAGTGCTGAGTATGGTTCTATGCTGACCGGTGGTGTCATAGGGCTGTGTTTTCTTTTTTGCTTTAGTTGTTGACAATTTGCTTAATATTAGGTAATAATATTATGTAGACTTAGTAATATCAGCATAGATGATCTGTTCATATAATTCACAGATAAAATCTGTAAGATATGCCTTCATCTTCCATTTTCCACTTTTCAGTCCTGCTCAACAGCACTGACTGCCCCTTACTCTGAGCATGCTCACACTTCTGTAACATGTTGGTCTCTTTTTTCTGTCTTCTTAGAGGTGTGCTGGTGGGGAGGTAGGTATCCACCCCAATGCCTGATATAAAACTTTGTCCAGATTGTGCTTAAGAAATCTTTGCTGAGTGAATGAATGAATAAAATCCAGAACTCAGTACTGAGAATTTCTGGACAATATTTTTTAAGCTTTTGATTTATCTTTTCAATGTCTTACTCAAAGTCAGATTTTAAAAAACATCTCCATTCTTTTATTTATTTATTTTTAAATTTATTAATTTTAATTGGAGGCTAATTACTTTACAATATTGTAGTGGTTTTTGCCATACACTGACATGAATCAGCCATGGATGTACATGTGTTCCCCATCCTGAACCCCCCTCCCACCTCCCTCCTCATCTCATCCCTCAGGGTCATCCCAGTGCACCAGCCCTGAGCACCCTGTCTCATGCATTGAACCTGGGCTGGAGATCTGTTTCACATATGATAATATACATGTTTCAATGCTATTCTCTCAAATCATCCTACCCTCGCCCTCTCCCACAGAGTCCAAAAGTCTGTTCTTTACATCTGTGTCTCTTTTGCTGTCTCACATATAGGGTCATCATTACCATCTTTCTAAATTCCATATATATATACATTAATATACTGTATTGGTGTTTTTCTTTCTGACTGACTTCACTCTGTATAATACTCTCAAGTTTCATCCACCTCATTAGAACTGACTCAAATGCATTCTTTTTCATAGCTTAGTAATATTCCATTGTGTATATGTACCACAGCTTTCTTATCCATTCATCTGCTGATGGACATCTAGGTTGCTTCAATGTCCTGTCTATTGTAAACAGTGCTGTGATGAACACTGGGGTACACGTGTCTCTTTCAATTCTGGTTTCCTTGGTGTGTATGCCCAGCAGTAGGACTGCTGGGTCGTATGGCAGTTCTATTTCCAGTTTTTTAAGGAATCTCCACACAGTTCTCCAAAGTGGCTGCACTAGTTTGCATTCCCACCAACAGTGTAAGAGGGTTCCCTTTTCTCCACACCCTCTCCAGCATTTATTGTTTGCAGACTTTTTGATAGCAGCCATTCTGTCCAGTGTGAGATGGTACCTCATTGTGGTTTTTATTTACATTTCTCTGATAATGAGTGATGTTGAGCATCTTTTCATGTGTTTACTAGCCATCAGAATATTTCCATTCTTAATACCTTTGTCTTCCCTCTAAAATCTTGCAGAGAGGAAGATGGGAGTACAGGGAACAGATATTTTATTTTCTCCATGAGAAGAAACAGACTTCCCCTGGGCACACTGGCTGTCCTAGGGCCTTTCATCTGACTTATAATTGTTGCCAAGCAAGGGAAGTACAAGCATGATCCTCAGCGAATTTCACTCAATGCCTTGTGTCCATGATACCTTTCCAGGAGTCCAGCATCTGCTTGGTTCTAGGACATAGAGATGGATGTTGGCAGTCTCACCTCAAGACTTCAGCAACTCTCTCTACAAAGCAGTGCTATCTTCTCCATAAAGGGCAGTAGAAACGGTTGGGATGCAAGAGAGGGAACAATCAGGGCAGGCAAAATTTCAGATGGGGTTTGATAGATTGCAAGAAGAGGAGAAGCCCTACTACCTAAGGTGCAGAGGTGAAAGTAAGTGAGGTGTTGGGGATGGGGAGTAATTTCTTAAATGAGGGGCAATAAAGTTGGAGAAGTAGGTTTAAATAGGCCTTGATTGTACACTTAAGAACCTCAGGCTTAACCTGAAAGATATAGGAGTCACTGAATAATGACAAGCTGAAGCTGAAACTCCAATACTTTGGCCACTTGATAGGAAGAGCTGACTCATTTGAAAAGACCCTGATACTGGGAAAGATTGAGGGCAGAAGGAGAAGGGGATGACAGAGGATGAGATGGTTGGATGGCATCACCGACTCAATGGACATGAGTTTGGGTGAGCTCCGGGAGTTGGTAATGGACAGGGAGACCGGGAGAGCTGCGGTTCATGGGGTTGCAAAGAGTCAGACATGACTGAGTGACTGAACTGAACTGAACTGAATAATGACAATTAGGAGGTGGTTTGATCCATTCTGGTTTTTAGAAAGACTATCTGAGCAGGAGTGGCCAGGACACAAAACAATGTGAAGAGAGTACAGATGCTTCATCTTCCCCAGCAGGATTGTGTGTGCATGTACAAGGGTGGGTGGCTTCAGCTCAGCCAGCCTCAGCTAACAAGCTGCTGTTTCTAGCTGGTATCTGTCTCTCCAGGTGAAGTTGCTACTATGCAAAGTTTATGGTCGAGTATTACATTTGAGTACGTGTCTCCACTGGACACAGCGCTGACTGTCTATTTCTGTCTCTGATGCTATTATGTCCATTTCTACTCCATTGAGGGTCAGCTTTATCAGAAGAAGCAAGAAGACAGGTTTAAAGAGAAGAGCATGGCGCCAGTGCACAGAAGGCACTGGTAAATTAGAACATGGTCTAACCAAGTGCAGAGTCCCTGGCACATTGAGTAAGTGGGACATGAGCAGCAACGTTGCTCCCCTAAGTGTATCTGGTCAACCAAACAAGGGTGAGCTAGTACGACAATCCAGGACTCCTACACCAGTGGTTTGTAATCATATCCCATGGTTCTTACATCGTTAAGTGCCATGAGGCATGCTCATCCATAATTTTTGACTCAGGCCACAATCAGAATGAGAGACGACACAAGGAAGAGTCACACTTTATTATTCCATTCATTAGGGGCTTACTCAAGCATAAGCGTGTCCCCAAATAATCTACAAAAAGGTGTTTTTTCCAGTGTTATTTACAGTCTTTCAACTGTAGAAGTGTGAAGGTGACTATTAGTGCATAAGTTTCTGTGACTTGATGGCTTGTTTGAAAAAATGCTCATGTTTCTCAAATAAATAAATATAGGCACCCCAATGTTCACTGTTTACAACAGCCAAGACATGGAAACACTCCAGGTGCCCATCAACAGACAATTGGGAAGGCATGGTATATTATGTATACAATGGACTGTTACTCAGATGTAAAAAATAATGAAATTTTGCCATTTGCACCAACATAGGTGGACCTAGAGAATATCATGCTAAGTGACACAAGTCAAAGACAATTGTATATAATATGACTTATATGTAGAATCTAAAGATAATGCAAGTGAATCTATATATAAAATGGACTCACAGACATAGAAAATAAACTTATGGTTAACAAAGGAGAAAGGGAAGGAGGGAGGAAGAAATTAGGAGTACAGGATTAACAGGTACAAACTACTGTACATAAAATAGATGAGCAATAAGGATTTACTGTATGGCACAGGAAATTACATTCCATATATTGTAAATAACCTATGATGGAGAATAATCTCCCTTATTCTCCAAAAACTGGAATTACTTTGCTGTACACCTGAAATTAACATAATATCGTAAGTCAACTATACTTCAAGAAATAAGTAAATAAATGTCAGCTCTGCAATCTTCCTTGCTACAAAACAAGCAGTATACACTAAATGGAGTTAGGACTAATCAGGTTTAAACTGCTTCTATTCAATTTCTCCATGTGATCCTTCCAAGTCATTAGCAATGTTCTGCTCAGCAAGCAGACTCCAGCAGGTCTATAAGAAAAGGTCCACGGGTCACCTAACAGCAAAATAGCGCGTGCTCCGTAATCAGAGGCTCACACTGGTCTGTGAGTCAAAGTGGCGATTGTTGGCAGGTGAAATAAACAAGAGGTGAGTTACCACCTATTCTGAAAAATCATTGTAATTCCCAGGAGTGACTTTCCAAAGTTCCAAGAATAAGAGGGTTTTATTGCATTAAAAAAATTAAATGCGTTTATAATTTGCTTCCATTAGATCAAGTGCGAGACTGATTCATTTTCCTGCTAAAGCTCAGAAGCGTGTTTTACAAGCCAAATAAAGAATGAGCAGCACATGGAACAACAGAGCTCATGAGTAGCTGGGGGTGGTTTGAAGTGCAGTGTTTTGGTGTCAGGGTGTCCAGTTTTGTCCCCTTCCATTGGTGGGGCCTCTCCAGCCATGGTTTGATCCTCTGAGAGGACTTCCCCACCCTGGATTGTGGGAGGGCCTGATAACTGTCAGCACTGCCATCCCTTACCTTCCTCCCTGGGATACTGCTCCCTCTTCCTCCCTGGAGTCCCCACACTCACCTCCTCTGTGCCTCCAGCCCATCCCTGGGCCCAGAAGAGCCTGGAAACCCAGTTTACACTTCATGAGGGGCTTGTCAGGTCAGCGCCCTGAGGAAACTCACAGTCATAAGGTGTTTTGAATGGTTGAATGGGCTTCAACCGCTTCAACCTCAAAGAGATGAACTGCTTTCCACAGGGGTTGCTATGGTCTGGACATGCTAAGTCACTTCCAGTCATGTCTGACTCTTTGAGACCCTATGGGCTGCAACCCGCCAGGCTCTTTCCATGGGATTCCCCAGGCAAGAATACAGGGGTGGGTTGCCATGCCCTCCTTCAGGGGATCTTCCCGGTCCAGGGATCAAACCCACATCTCTTAACTCCCCTGTCCTTTCTGCCACATGAGGACACAGTTAGAAGCTGTTGTCTGTGAAACCAGGAAGGTGGCCTCACTCACCAGATACTAGATCTGCTGACTCCTTGATCCCTGACTTCCAGCCTTTGAAACTGTGAGAAATAGGTTTCTTGTTTAAAGCCAGCTGGTCTGTGATATTCTGGTATAGCTTGCCCACACAGACTAAGATGGACAGGAATTAGCTGATCCTGGATTCATATCTAGTGCTGAATAAAGCCGGTCCTGCCACTTTCTTATCCGAGGTCAGACACAGCTGCTGGTGGCTTGACAGGATAACAGGGTGGCCCTGGAGGGGCAGTTTGGGCAATGAATGGTGATGATAAAGTCCCAGGGGACTGCAGCCCATCTGGCCTGCCTGATTGCCCATAATGAATCTTTCCTTGATGATGGAAGCCTTCTGGAAGGAATCTGGAATGCAAAGGCTCTGCCAAAGAAAACATTTTTTCTGGCCCCTAAACCTGCCCTTCTTGGCCTCCATGTGATCATGGGCTGAGTGGACCATGCAGTGGTCCCACTGGATGGGAGAACTCTCCCCCTGCCTGTGGCCAGGACTCCCAGGAGAGAGGTGCTGAGTTCCCCCAGGGCAGGCCACCGGGTCCATGGCTGAGGTCACCTGTGCTCTACCTTCCATGGCACCTGAAGAGTTTTCCCTTCCAGGATTTCTTTGCAAAATTTTGGGGGAAGGAAATGTGTCCAGCCGGATGCATCGATAAGGTGGCTGAGTAAGTATGGGTCATGGAAACATTACAGCAAGGAAGAAAGTCATAAATCAGATTTGGATGCTGGGGTCTGAATGCAGGTAGAATGAAAACAAGGTAATTAAAAGGTTATTTGTTTTCTCTAAGTGCTGGGCAGCATCCTAGCATTTTCAGCAAGTGAAATGGGCTGTCAGTGGCCATTGGGAGGAGCTGAGGTGTAACAACTTGGAAAGAGGCTGGTGCGTCAGGAACTGTACCCTCAATGAGTTGGGTGCCCCTGCTCATGGGTCACTGAGCGAAGGGTGAGTGAGAACGGGGCCTGGGACCCAGGGCAGAGCATTAACTCAGCTGATGAAAACCTCAAGCAACCTCATCGCAGCAAGGCATTGTGAGGGGAACTCTTTTCTAAATATCTTTTTTTGAGAAATGCCACGGCTTAGATCCTTCTCACAAAGTCTTCACAGCTGCCTTAAAGCTAAGTCCTGACTTTCAAGGCTGACACCCATGACTTTTCCGTCTACCCAACTGCCTGGGCTCTTGTTTACTCTGTTAGAACCCACAGACCAAAGTGGAATTTGCACCCCTTTCATATTTCTGTAACTTTGCATTTCCTATCTGCTCTTACAGGAAGGTTCTGTTTATCACTGGGCAAATTCTTGATCTCACATTCTGCCATCCTTATAGAGTATTCCCCAACTCAGTTGTCCCCCAGTTTGTATCCTATAACATTTAATACAGCCCTAAGGTCCTGGCAACCCACTCCAGTGTTCTTGCCTGGAGAATCCCAGGGATGGGGGAGCCTGGTGGGCTTCCGTCTATGGGGTCACACAGAGTCGGACACGACTGAAGTGACTTAGCAGCAGCAGCAGCAGCAAGGTCCTTATTATTTGGTTCTCTAATTCTGCATTTATGTATCTTTTCTAATAAAACAAAAATAGGTAGCATTGATCTAGGTGGTAAAGAATTCACCTACCAATGCAGGAGACACAAGATGTGGGTTTGATCCCTGGGTCAGGAAGATCCCTGGAGAATGAAATGGCAACCCACTCCAGTATTCTTGCCTGGGAAATCCCATGGACAGAGGAGCCTGGTGGACTCAGCCCAGAAGATTGCAAAAAGTCAGACATGACTGAGCAAGTAAGCACAGTGGCACAGCACACAGCATTGATCCAGACCTTGCTATGTGCCAGCCACAGCGCCAAGCATGTTGCATGTATTATTTTACTTCTTATAGCAATTCCTTCAGCTGCTGCTCTTCTCATATCATCCTTTCACAGGGGAGGAATGGGCACTTAGTTATGAACTTGCCCAAGGTCACATATAGAAAGATTAGAGCCCAAATTCGAACCCAAGTCACCTGCCCCTGGAAGTGAAATGCCTCGTCACTGACTTGTCAACTCTGCGGGAGACTGAGTTCTTTAAGGGTTGGGTCGGGACTTACCCCTGCCCTTTTTCATAAAGACCCAGACCATCTTCATCTTTGGATGAACTCCCCCACCTTTCCCAAAAGTGAGCGGCGCAGATAGCCATGCAGGTGCGAGAAACATCTCCCTCCATGCACTTGGATGGACATCCAGGCATTGAGGACTTTCCTTCCATCCCATCATGTGGGGAGGGAGAACAAATTCCAATTTCCTTATGGTCGTTTCTCCCGTCTCTTTGTTTGCAGGGCCAGGGGAAGATAGGCCAGCAAGCCTCTCATGCATCTTTCTGAGCAGATGTGTGACTACTGACCCCCTCAGGGGTCAGAGTGCCATCTGGGCTGCATCCTGGTGCCAACTCTAGGATCGAGTCTGAATCATGCTGCTCTCTGCTGGTATCACTGCTGCCCAGATCCAGGGCCCACCCCCAAAGAGAAGAGAGTGTAACAACTGAGGTTCTCAGTGCTCAAGTTTGGGGGTTTTAGTGTCTTGACTGCTTATGTAGAGTGATAACAACAGCAATAGCAAGAAATGACCACCTGTCTTCTGGGCATTAGTACTGGGCCTGTGGCCTCCAGTCATCCTCTGCTCTTCCCCATTGCCATGGGCTGTATTATATATGAGCAAATTAGGCTTTGGGGATTAAGTAATTTTCCATAATGTAAAAAGTTTGTGAGTGATTGACCTGATACTAAAGCCCATGCTTTTAACATAATTGGAAAATGCCTCCCTTCCCTCTCTTCCTTCCTTACTTCACATATTCCTTAGGGTATGGCCATGGGTCTGGTTTACACCAAGACAATCATGCCCTTCCTTGGAAGAGCACTATAGGGTGGGGCCCCAAGAATGCTGCCCCAGACTGTACAGGTGCAGAGGGATGACAGACCCGGGGGAGACGAGGGGTGTGGGAGCCAGTGAAGCAATGCGCCCAGAAGTAAGTTCTGGAGTGGCCAGATGAAGACCAGTTGCTGGAGAGCCTGGGAGGGAGGGAGAGAGTCTAAACCTTGTGTTCAGGGTGATGAAGCATGGGCTGGACAGAGCAGGGGAGCAAGAAGGAGGAGCCGCGGCCTTTGAAGAGGGTCAATGCTGCTGCTGCTGCTGCTAAGTCACTTCAGTCGTGTCCGACTCTGTGCGACCCCATAGACGGCAGCCCACCAGGATCCCCAGTCCCTGGGATTATCCAGGCAAGAACACTGGAGTGGGTTGCCATTTCCTTCTCCAGTGCATGAAAGTGAAAAGTGAAAGTGAAGTCACTCAGTCGTGTTCGACCCTCAGCGACCCCATGGACTGCAGCCTTCCAGGCTCCTCTGTCCATGGGACTTTCCAGGCAAGAGTCCTGGAGTGGGGCGCCATTGCCTTCTCCAGAAGAGGGTCAATAGGGCCCTGATTTTCACGGATGGGACAACTCTGAGATGGGAAGAGATTTAAAGCAGAGGGTGAAAATTAGGAATCGGGGTCCATGAGTTTAGTTTGACTCATATCATGCTTCTGCTGTAGTTTTTGTTTTATTTTGCATTTTAATTGAGCCAATTGAATAACCAACAGATTACACAAAGAAGTCTGGATTTTTTTTTTCCTCTTTTCTCTGTAAATCACATTGGCTATGTTTGGCATGGACTGCAGAGGGTTGACATGTTCGTGGCCATTTCCCAAGGGCACGGCTCCCTTCTCCAGGGCTTTACTCAACCTCTAGGGCACCAAGTCACCAGACAAGAGGTGCTTGCCAACCTGCCTGGGTCTGGGGCCTTTGAAACTGATTCTAGCCCTCAGGTGTGGGATGGGTTACTGTCTGAAAGGAGGGTAGTGAGGATCATTACAGGTGAGATCTTTATACTTGGCCTGGGGTGCTGGCTGTGTCATCCTGACAGATACTGAGGTCCCCTAGGATGTGAGTAGGAGTTGAGGAGGTGATCCCCAGCCTGTACTTATCATGGAGGATACTTAGGATAGCCATGTGGGGCAAGGATGGGTAGAAGGTGAACAACCAGATACCAGGAGCTTCAAGACATTTTTACATGCAGATGGAAAAGCAAAGACATTTCACAGTTTACATTCTACTCAAATACAAAAAGAAAAATGAACAGATTTACTTAGCAATTAAGGCTTTAATTGGCCTGAGGGGGGAGTCACACTGTGTACAATTGCTAATGTTGTTTTGTTCCTTTGGATTTGGGTTAAAAATGCAATTTATTTTGCTTAGGGACTTTTAGGGATTTTCCAAGGCTAAAACCATGTAAGTGTCAATCATTCGGCAGGCAATCTGCTCTTTCTTTATCACACTTTAAAGTCATTTAATGAAAACTTAGGGAATAGACTTGGGAATATAATACAATTGGACTCTGTTAAATTGAATATATATTTTCTAAACCCCAAAAGATCATTTCCAGGAAAAGAATGGCTGTGATACTGTACTTATTGTTATAAAATTAGGTAGACCAAGAGGGTTGCTTGTGCTATTCATGGAAAATAGCTGAGTCATGAATGGGAATTGCTAAGACTTTGTCTCATAATTAATGCTGGGTAACTTCTTCAGCACTGAACTGATTTTCAGCGATTTCTTCGCCCCTACTCCTCAGTTCTCACCAGCATTGTGGTAGGTGTGGGGACGGCCAGGTCAAAGCCTGCCATGACCTGATTCTTAATTGCCAGCCCTTTCTCCAGTGTCACAGCTGCCATTTGGGGTCAGATGAAAATGAAGCATGTTAGAAAGTGTCACATTCCTGGCTTTATCTCGACCTTCTAACAGAGGAACCTGAATGGTGAGAAGCCTCTTTTTTCCTATCTCAGAATCCATTTGCGCAGTTGACAATTATAGGAGCTGATCTCTCAACTATGCATTTTCCATGTACCCAAACTCAACATTTCCTAAACTGACCTCTTTTGGAGACTGTCTTAACTTGAGCTTCCTGAATTATCTCCTGAAATCCTATGTTCTAGGGGTTCAGCCAGTTGTCTCCTTTGCACTCCTCTGGACAAGAACTTCCCTGGCTTTTCCTGCCCCCAGACCATCCTTCATATACAGGTGGTGAATATATATATACATATTCCCAATAAAAAATTATCAACATACAAGAAAAACCCAAATGGGTCAGAATAGTAATATACAAAGAATGCAACAAAATATGTGTTGATACCTTCAAAACCACAGTGTACAGAAAGATTTACAGTGTCTTAGTTAGAGGCAATAATGAAGGATTGATATTTGACAACTTAAAAAGAAAAATGTGTTCAGGGCAGAAAGCACCAAGAGTAATCTTGAGTCTATATTTGCAACATATGTCACAGATAAGGGAACTAATATCCCTTATTTATAAAGAACATTTTAAAAGAATCTGAACATTTTTTTTGCAGGAACTATTTTTATCATGTTAAAATATTTCTTAATGATCTGGCAATTATTGCTTGAAAGAGAGTCCAGAACACAGATTTATGACTGTATTAGCCCTGTCCTTGATGAGAGACTTATGAATTATATGCAAAACATTATTCCCTAGGGTGGAATCACTGAAGGTCAAAGAGGATGTGAACTTGCTAAAGCTTAGTCCTGCCTGTCTAGCTGCTTCCATCAGACCACAAGCATAATTTAAGCCTTTGAATTTAAATAGTTGCAATGGTTTGAATGCTCTTTCTCAAATGCATCAGCTCAAAATTTGGTAAAAAGACAACTTGTCAATCACAAATTAATCTACTTTTGTCTTTTTGGATACATGTTTGGACAAGACATTCAGAATAATTTGAAGTTATTATTATCTTTAACATAAGTCTAAAAATCCTTTAAAAGTGGCTACACATGTGTGCTCACTCACTCAGTCATGTCCGACTGTTTGCAGCCCCATGGGCTGTAGCCTCTGGACTCCTCTGCCCATGGAATTTTCCAGACAATAATACTGGAGTGGGATGCCTTTTCCTTCTCCAGGGGATCTTCCTGACCCAGGGATTGAACCCATGTCTTCTGCATTAACAGGTGTATTCTTTATCACTGAGCCAACAGGAAAGCCCATAAAAGTGGCTAAAAGAGATTTAAGGACTTCAAAACCTTGATGATATATGTGTTGGTGAGTCTCTGGTGAAATGGATACTGTTATACTTCTGTGTTGGGAAAGTTAAGTGGCACAGTCCCAGGGAGATGAATTTCCAAAATACATGTGCATTTATCCTTTGGCTCAGCAATCTCACTTCTAGAAATTTTCCCTAAGGACACACCTCTAAAATACAAAAATGCATAAGCACAAAATTATTTGTTAGCATTGTTTGTAATTGCAAAATATTGGAAATTACCAAAATGTCCAACTATAGGAGAATGAGTTTAAAAATTTGGTACTTACACAAATAAGAAATATGCAGTTGTATGAAAGAATAAGAAAGATCTATATGAAGAGTCTGCAGTAAATTCTGAGTCTCTGTTTATAAAATAGGAAAGATCATCAAGGAGAACGTATAGTGTGCTGCCTATTCTGATGAAGAAAGGAGAAATAATAAAATATACAGGTATTTGACAATTTTGGCAAAAACAAAACAGAAAAGCACTGGAAGGATAAATTAGAAAACAGGAAAATTGGTTCTAAACTGGGTGAGACCAATGGTGTTGAAGGGTCAGAGGAAGGAGTTAATTTTCTGGTTATGTCTTAAAGGATTTTGACTTTTAGAAAAATTGGTATTCCACATATTCAAAAATAACATTAAATAAACAATTATGGGGGAAAATTTAATACTGAATACAATTAGTAACGGATGAATATAAGTCTACTTCATACACACAGTGAAGGAAAAAATCAAATGCAAGTAGCTTAAACATGGTAATTTGATTGTAAAATGGCAGTCTTAAAGAACTGCAATTAGTTGTGCACTCTCATTAGTAAGTCTGGGTTTGTAGTGTTGTGTGTATAGCAATTCTGAAGCTATTTTAATGTAGGGTAAGGCAAACCATGGTAATCACTATGGGATTCAGAGCTTTCATTTGAATAGGGTGGCGGCAAAGAAAGAAGTCATAGTAATGGAGGTATTGGAATGTGTGTGTATATCTGTTTATACACACACACACATGCATATGCACATGTATACACAAATATACACAATAGTTTTCTCTACTGAAAGTGTCAAGAACAGACGATATCTCAGGAGCCAAAGAGTCCAGATTTTGGTATTAAAAAAAAATCCAATTTTGATTGATTATCGGTTTGAAGTCTGGGGGGATGATATCTTCAGCTTTGTTCTTTTCTTTTCTCAATATTGCTTTGGCAATTTGAGATATTTTGTGTTTCCATATAATTTTAGGTTTATTTGTTCTAGTTCTATGAGAAATGCCGTGAGTATTTTAATATGGACTGCATTAAATCTATAGATTGCTTCAGGTAATATGGCCATTTTAACAATATTGATTATTCTACTCCAAGAGCACAGGATATCTTTCTTTATATCATCTTCAGTTTCCTTCATCAGTGTTAAACAGTTTTCTTTCACCTGCCTGGTTAAGTTTATTTCCAGTTATTTTATTCTCTTTGATGCAATTTTAAACAGGACTGTTTTCTTGCTTTCTCTTTCTGATAGTGTATAGAAAAGCAACAGATTTGTGTATATTAATCTCCTATCCTATAACTATACTGAACTTATTTATTAGTTCTAATAGTTTTTGGGTGGAGATTTTAGGGTTTTCTATATAAAGTATGTCATCTGCAAATAGTGAGAGTTTTACTTCCAGCTTGGCATGATACTCACACAAAAACAGACACAGCAATCTATGAAAGAGAACAGAGAGCCCAGAAATGATCTCACAGTTAAGCTATAACAAGGGAGGCAAGAATATATAAACGAGAAAAGATGATCTCTGTAATTAGTGGTGCTGGGAAAACTGGACAGCTAAATGTGAAACAATGAGATTGAAACATTTCCTCATACCATATAAACCATAAAACTACTAGAGGAGAGCACAGAATACTCATTTACACCCTTTGGATTTGTCTCCTAAGGCAAAAGAAATAAAAGCAAAAATAAACAAATGAAACCTGATGAAACTTAAACTTTTAAGTTTAAACAAATTAAACAACTTTTGCGGTTGTTGCACAGCAAAAGAAACCATCAACGAAGTGAAAAGACAGGATTTCTCCCAACCTACAGAGTGAGAGAAATTATTTGTAAATGATATGACCTACAAGGGGTTAGTATCTAAAATATATAAACAAGTCACACAACTACTCAGTATTTAAAAAAAAACTAATAAAAAATGGGCAGAAGACCTGAATAGACATTTTTCCAAAGAAGACATACAGATGGCCAATAGGCACATGAAAATATCCTCAACATTGCTAATTATTAGAGAAATGCTAAAAAACAAAAAAAAAAGTAACATATTACCTGATGCCTGTCAGAATGACTATTATCAAAAAAGTCTATAAATAGCAAATATTGGAGAGGATGTGAAGAAACGGAAACATCTGTGGGGATATAAGTTGGTACAGCCACTGTGGAAAACAGTATGGAGGGGCTAGTTAGGAGTATGAGATTAAGAGATACAAACTACTATGCATAAAGTAGGTAAGCAACAAATATATATTGCAAAGCACACAGAATTATAGCTGTTATCTTGTTTTATTTCTTTTTTTAAAAAATTGAAGTCTAGTTGATTTCCAGAGTGTTAATTTCTGCTGTACGCCATTATCTTGTTGTAACTTTTAATGGAGTATTATCTGGAAAAATACTGCATCACTATGCTATATACAGTAATTAGGTAGAAAGTGAACTGATAAAGGTGGAAAGAGTGTGGAATTTTTTTTACAATAATGATTTTGCAATCATCGCAAGATAATTGATTTGAACAGGAAGTCATCAACAAGTTCTAGTTCTTGGAAATAATTTGGTTAGAAGTAATCTCCCAGCAATTACAAAGGAGAGAATTTAGTTGCAGTGGAGAAACCAGGCAACACCTTTCCCAGGGTCAAGATTGGCAAAGGGCAGATGGGTAATGTGTGCCTTTGATCACGATCCCCTGAGGATGACCCAAAATCATGTTATTTCTGGTAGAGAATTCATAAGGATGCATCCAATGAGTCAAATAAAGAAATGTTATATGAAATATCTGATCTATTGTTATCAGTGTTGTGATAGGAAGTGTTCTAGATTCAAGAAGGCCAAGGAACCATGATGGACAATGTGGTGTGCCATTCTGGAGTGAATCCTGGGCTGAGGAGAAATATACTATAAAGAACAACTGAAAAAAAAAAGGAATATTGACTGTAGGCTATTTAAGAAAATTACATTAATATGAAAAATACATATTACATTCATGAAAAATTTCCTGAATTTATAAACTGTATTATAGTCATATAAAAAGTAAGATCCTTGTTTTAGGAAATACATGCTGAAGTATTGAGTTAAGGGGCAAAATGAACACAAATACTCTTAAATGGTTCAGAAAAATAATATTAATCTACAAAGATAGAAAGAATAAAGACTCTAAAATGGCAAAAATATTACAAAAATGGTGAACCTGTATAAACTTTCTCTGTATTGTTCTTTTTTTTTTTTAAAGATGTGATTTGCTTTTTTTTTTTACTTTCCTTTTTACACTTTACTGTTTATTAAAAAAAAAAGAAGCAGCATGATTTCATATTCTGTTGCCCGTATATCCATAAACTAGCTTGTTCTTTAACTTTTTAATAAGTTTGAAATTATTTCCAAATTTAAAAAGTCAGAGAAATAAGTAAACCACTCTTTGACAATGGCATACAAGTCAGGAGTGGTCATTCAGTTGTGCAAAGGTCCTTGCATTACTAGGCAAGTGGCTATGGTACAAATTAACATTAGACTTTACTAAGTTAAAAATTCATGTCACAATCTCTAGGATAACCAATAAGACAATAGGAAATAATATTTGATTATGGAAATAATATTTGATTATGACAATAATAGAGAAGAAAATGGAATAAAAAATAATCAGTCCAAAGTAAGGCAAGATGAGAAACTGAAAGGAAGATAAAATAGGTGGAAAATAGTAGTATAAAACAAACAATGAGATGGAAAGTTTAAAAACTACCATATCAGTAAATAAATTAATTGCAAAGAGGTGAAATTCTTCAAAACAACAGCTTAAATAATAAAAAACAATGATATGCTATTTTCTCTCTTGTAAAATTGAAAATAAAAAGAGGGAAAAGCTGTATTCCTGCTGGGTACCTGGCAACAGATTGTAGTTTCAAATTCAGTGATCTGAAGACATTTTAATAAAGGAAACATTGATGATTGTGGATGTGGTTAATGCATTACAGTTTGATTTATTATATGAATGGAAGATGACTTTTATGTTTAAAAATGAAAATAATTAACAACATTTACATAATAAAGGAGGCATTTATATTATTGTTTTAATCAATGTAGAAAAGTCTTGATACAATTCCATAGCTGTTTATGATAAAGTTAGAAACTAGGTAAAGAGCAAAGATTTCTCTTTTTAAGAGAAGATATTTACAAAAAGTTTATAGCAACCATCATCATTACTGATGAAAAGAATATTGGGGAGGAGATGTGGCTGCCTTCTACTACCTGAACTGCTCAGCATTTTACTAGATATTCTAGCCACTATAATAAGGCAAGTAAAAGAAATAGGTGAATGGATTGAGAAGGGAGAAACAAAGCAATCTTCATTCTGAGATGACATGATTACAGATACAGAATATCTAAAAGAATCTTCAGGTAAATTATTAGAATGAAAAGAATATATATATATATGTATGTATATGTGTATATATATAGATATATATCTGAATCATTTTGTGGTACACCTGAGACTAACACAATCAACTATACTTCAATAAAAGAGAATTAAATTTAAACTTCAGTGCTTAACAATAAATATAATGAAAGTCAGGGGGAAAAAAATAGACCTCATTACTCCAGAAAGTGGGAGGGAACAGAGACACTGGAGTGAGGCAGACCTAGGTTTGACTCTGACATTTACTTGGCATTTTTAACTTGGAGCCCCAGAGGCAGCAGCACTTAAGTGAGGGATGCTGGCGGAGGAAACAGAGTGGGTGAAGGGACAGGCAGCCCCTGGGGGTGTGGTGGGCTCTCAGGGCTCAATGGCTGCATTTTCTCCACTAGTTTTGACTGAGTGGGAAAGGCAAGATGGAGTTCGACATTCCCTGCATTTCCTCCTGGGTTTGGGCCTCCACTGTGGCAGGGGCAGGGGCCAGTGGCTTCCTTCTGTTTCTCTCTGTCCCTTGGCCTGGGGTGCCCTGCATTGGGGTAGCCACAGGGTGGCATGGCGGGGAAGCAGTTCCGGGGTGATGGAGCTGGACAGTGAGTGAGACTTGGGTTGCAGGACCCATCTTCTCTCTGGAGTGGAGGCCCAGGAATATCGTGGGCCCACCAGTCCCACTCCCCACTTCCTTTCTCTGGAAGTTAGCTGGCAGCATGAAATGCTCACTGCAGTCCCTCACTGGCTTCGAAGGCAGGAAGGCATCTCTTCCTGTTGCCCAGTCCCACCCAGGGGTACTCGGAAATCAAGGGACCTTGAGAGACACAGTACAATGAATCGTAGCATGACCCAGCAGCCTTTCCTGTAAAAGCAAAATTATTTCTTATAGGGTCTTGGTTATATATAAGGCTGAACTTTACGTTGAATAACTATGTGACTACAGTTACAATAGTCTTTAGAATCATCACTTAAAATAATTTTGTATTTTGTTCTTAAGTTTTTTTCACTTGGTAAGCAACTTATTGGCCCTAAAGGGGCCCTAAAGATTGCTTGTAGCTTTCCCTTTATTAACCATAATACTAGGCATAATATCTTTGTATACATATATATGCCTTTCCCACATTTCACACACCTATGAATAGAGCTCCAGGAATTGCAATGCCTGCTAAAATGGTGTCACCCTTAATACTTATTGTGTTACTTTGTTCTGTATCCACTCAACAGTTTATGAAATGCCTCTTCTACCAAACTTGTCAGCAGTGGGTATTCCATTTTTAGAATGTTTTGTTAATTTGATCAGTGATCTAAGTATAAATTGCTGATTGCTAAATTAAAAAGTAGCTTGCATGAAGGAATATTTTTAAAATTCAGTTATTGGCCACTTATCAAAGGGACTCAATATGTACCTCCATAAATAATCTAGAGATGTTATTTTTATGTCATGTCTTTAATTATTACATCAAATTATACTGTGGCTGTCAACATATTTTATACAAAACCTATTTTTAAAAAATTGTGATTGGCTTGTGAGGTTTTAGGGGAAAAAATTTTAGCCTAAAATATAAATGGAAACATGGAACATAGAAGCGAGAGGAACAATGAATTTCCCCCAAACAGCTTGAAGTAATATCAAAAACTTGATCTCATTTTAAACATAACTGTATGGGGTTTCTGGAACTTATTTAAGAGGTCTTTGAAATAGTTAGTCCTTACATCCAGCACATACATAAATACCCACATCAGAAATGCTACAGCTAGAACAAAAGAAGCAAGGTGCAAAAATAGCGTTCTGGGAGAAGTTCTCCAAACATTACCACATTTGCTTCAAAATTTATTTTTTCTTGAAGAACTTCTTTTGAGAGAAATCTGGACTACTCAGACCCAATTGCAATGGACAGTGGTTTGCTATACTTAACATGGCTGTGTTTTAGGAACAATGCCTCCTTATACCTACTTCTGGGAATAAGCAGTGCATTTTAAAATTGGAGCGGTCCTTCCTCATTGAAGGGTTTTCTTTTCATATAGTCTACCTTCCTGAGCACAGCTGGTCTTCTTGGATGAGCATGAGGATTTGGGATAGCCTTCCCTGTGACTCTGGCACAGTCGCTTTCCTGCATGCCCAATGAATTCCAGCTGTGTGGATGGCAAGCACGCTGCTCCGTGTCTTCAGCTTGACTGCCGAGTGGTGCCTGTCTCCCCGGGAATGGGAGGAAAGCTGGAAGAGCTGGAAGGGGCTGTGCATGGCTCAGAAGATGGTGCTTTCAATCTGGCTGTTTGTTGATTTTAAGTCACTATTAAGTGAGTTACTGCCCCTTTCAGACCTTTACTTTCTGGGTTTCTATATTTGAAA
Source organism: Moschus berezovskii (assembly GCF_049115385.1). NCBI lineage: Eukaryota > Metazoa > Chordata > Mammalia > Artiodactyla > Moschidae > Moschus > Moschus berezovskii. Next base: position 84,575,681 of record NC_142462.1, read on the forward strand.
ATTGTGGGGATTATATCACATGACATTTAATGCCCTTTCACTTCTATCTTTCCATAATTACTTTACTGTTGCAATTACTGAGGTCTTGGTATTTCTTGACAATTTTTTTTTTTTTGTAGATTAGCATGGAAATGCGTAGAAATAGATCCGTTTAATTTGTTCATGTTTTTCACAAGCAATTACTGAGCTTATGCTTTGTAGAAGGAATTCTGATAGTGTGGGACATAATTTAGTAAATTTCCTTGGTTTCTGTCTCCCAAACCTCATGGTTCCTATAAAGGGAAAAGCCAAACATTATTTTGGCAGAACTCAATAATTTCAATAGGAAATGTATAAATATGGTCTGGGAGTGTTGGAGAAAAACATTCCATTCTGCCTCAAGTGTTTTAGATTCCCCATCCCTGAAGCATTTGCACCTGAGCTGAACTGTGAACAGCAGATAGAATTGCCAACAAGATGCAAATAACTACAACTGGCTGACTTTCTTCTTGGTTTAGTTTCTGTGTAGCTTTCTGGTTATTCTAAACAATGTCATAAATAAAATTGTGTACATCTATATGAAATCTGTTTCTACATCTCCATCTACTTACCTCCCTCTATGTTTATCGCCACACCTGTATCCATATCTGTGTCTATACTGAGTAGGGAATAATAGGGGCAAAATAGAGGCCTGGAAAAGAAAGAATATTCTGATCACTCTGAAGGCTAGTGGTCTGGAATGAGAGACTGAGCATCGGATAGATTGTGGTTCTCTTGGAGTAATGGAGCCCAAGGTGTTTCACACCTTGCTGCACACTAGAACGTCCTTGGGTGGCTTTTATCCCACTGATTCTCAAACCACACTTTGTATTAATGCAATCAGAGTCTCTAGGGGTGGAAGTATTTGTTATTGTTCAGTCTCTAAGTCGTGTCTGACTCTTTGTGACCCCATGGACTGCAGCACACAAGCCTCTCTGTCTCTCACTGTCCCCTGGAGTTTGCCCAAGTTCATGTCCATTGAGTTCATGTCCATTGCCCAAGTTCATGCCTTCCAACCATCTCATCCTCTGCTGCCCTCTTGTCCTTTTGCTGAGCATCAGGTAGAGGCATTAGTACTTAAAAAATTCCCCCAAGTGATTCTAACTTGGAGCCAAGCTGGAGGATCAGTACCTGACCATAGGGAACCATGAGAGATTTGGATCCTGTGGGCAGTATTTCTGGTGTGTGTTTTAGGAGGATCCTTCTGACAATCAGCCTGCAGGGGAAGGAAAGCAAAGAGAGGCAAGAAGCAGGATTAGTACCAGCAGGAATCAGTGAGTGAGGCTGGTGGTGAGGGTGGCCAGGGAGAGAAGCTCAGAAGGGTCCGTTGGCAGGTATGGCAAGGAATTCCATAAAGGGGGAAGGAAGAGGCTGGTTGGGGAATGGAGGCTGGAGCCCCTGGATAAAGAACAGTGTTGTTAAGTGAGACAGACAGAGGGGTGCCTAAGACAGCCTGCTGCTGCTGCTAAGTTGCTTCAGTCGTGTCCGACTCTGTGCGACCCCATAGACGGCAGCCTACCAGGCTCCCCCATCCCTGGGATTCTCCAGGCAAGAACACTGAAGTGGGTTGCCATTTCCTTCTCCAATGTGTGAAAGTGAAAAGTGAGAGTGAAGTTGCTCAGTCGTGTCCGACTCTTAGCGACCTCATGGACTGCAGCCTACCAGGCTCCTCTGTCCATGGGATTTTCCAGGCAAGAGTACTGGAGTGGGGTGCCATTGCCTTCTCCGTAAGAGAGCCTGCTGCTGCTGCTAAGTCGCTTCAGTCATGTCCGACTCTGTGCGACCCCATAGACGGCAGCCCACCAGGCTCCCCCGTCTCTGGGATTCTCCAGGCAAGAACACTGGATTGGGTTGCCATTTCCTTCTCCTGAGGAGAGCCTAACTCAGAGGTAGAGGAGACAAGCTCTGGGGGAAAGCTTTGGACTGGAGGGAAGTGTTTGGGAGTCATGGATTCAGGGGTTGTCAGGCTACAGGGATAAGTGTGCCCCTAGTCCCCACCCCAGGAGGCAGTGACGCGGAGGCACCTGCGCCGCCTCAGCTCAGGGTCTGGTGGGGGGTGCGCCCTATGTCTTTACTGGACCCACACCTCAACAGGGTGTGTGAGGCACTTGACCTGAACTAGAAGACTGACTTCACATGAACAATCCTATTCCACAGATTCCATAGGTCTCCATTCCATTCTTTCTGAAGTAGAAGATTAACAGATGAATGACTCAGCATTTAAGAGAAGAGACAAACAAGGAGGCCACGTTGTTGGCTGCTTCCTGGACTTGGAAGATGCCCTTCCCACTCAGGTGCCTGTGTGAAGCCTCTTGAAACCCAAGAAACTAGAGTTGCTCTTGACCCGTGAGAACATGGATGGGTCACACCATCCCTGTTTTCCTGGATTATTCTCTTTTCTTATCTCACTCTCTTTGTTGAAGTTTTTTGGTTTTTATAACCACAGAGAAAGGGAAAATGGTATCCATTTTGAAGGGAGACTAGCAGATAGCAGACATCCAGGATGAAAAAACCCAAATTGAAAATGTTTTAAACTTAGAATGTTTTAACAATTTAGGGATATTCCTACCCTAAAGTGTGAACCAACGGCAGAATTGGATATGCTTCAAATATATATACATATATATATATATATATATATATATATATATACCTACCTGAATAACTTATTATACACCTTAAATATTATAGATCAACTATATATTCCAATAAAAAAGATTAAAAAAATAATTGAATATGTTTCTGACTCACTGTGACTTGTTCTTAGCCCATTCATCCTCTACTTAGGAGCTGGGATTGTTTGAATGTTGCCTTAAGGGAACAGAGGTCACTTCGCTAGGTGCTTTAGATGCTGACTGGGACTATTTGGTCATCTGAGGGCAAAATGTAAATCTTTGACTCTAAGGTTCTGGCACTGGAGGAGCTAATACATTCAGCTTTGCGCATGTGTGTCAACTCATCATAAGAGCTCTTGGGTGAGGAAGAATGAAGCCTTGTTGGTCTTAAGCAAGAAAAAAAGATCAAATTCTCTATCCTGAAATGCTTCTGTAACAAGAGGTAAATTTAGACATACCGTGAAATCTCCCCTTTTGAGTCCTGGAAGAGTGTGTATGTGTACGTGTGTGTGTGTGTGTAATATGGGAATCCAATGGTGAGGGTCTCGCCAATTTTAAACAATTGGCATCTTTGTTTAGCTGTTAAATTCCATATTCTTGCCAAGATCCAGCTCTGCAATCACTAAACCCTCCAGCATCTGCTTTCTTAAAGTCCTGGGGTGCTTATGCACTTTCTGGTGAAAGTCAGCATTTTGCCAGCGTGCCAGAAGTGATTCTCAAACTCCAGAGGCTCTTCCAGAAGTCTGCTTCTTTAGTTAGGGGCCTCAGAGCAGCTCACTGCAGAGCGCTCCCTTTGTCCTGTGCCCCTAGAAACTGAAGGTTCGGGCTTCATCTTTGTCATCTTGCCAGGTGACCTCCATTACCCTGCAGGGCTCTGGGCTCCCCTTCATAATTTTTTTAAAAAATAATTAATTTTATTTTTGGCTACACTAGGTCTTCATTTCCGTGTGCGGGCTTTCTCTAGTTGCAGCAAGTGGGGCTACTCTCTAGTTGCTGTGTATGGGCTTCTCATTGCAGTGGCTTCTCTGTTGTTGAGCACAGGCTCTAGGTGTGCAGGCTTCAGTAGTTGCAGCTGTCGGATTTAGTTGCTCCACAGCATGTGGGATCTTCCCAGATCAGGGATCAAACCTGTGTCCCCTGCATTAGCAGGAGGATTCTTAACCTCTAGACCACCAGGGAAGTCCTTCCCTTCATAATTGCTTAGCTGTCTCTTTTTTCTTTTCTCTGACCAATGATATAAATGCGAAATATTGTGAAAATGTCAACCTCTGTTCATAGTTATATTAATTCTCATTTACAGAATGTTTCCTCTAACTTAGTATACCCTGAAACTAATAGTTGAGTCCACATTTGCTTGAGTAATCCCAAATATTATATAGGTCCACATAACCTCAGGTATTATTGATCCTTTTATCTCAAAGATGAAGAGATCAGGGCTTGGAGAAGTTGTGACTTTCTGGGGCCAGGTCACCATGTTTTTAGTAGCTGAGGGTACTTTTACCTTCAGATTTTCTGACCCTGGTCTACTGCTTCCTCAGTACCATTCAGTCCTGGACTGGATATGAGGGCATAGAAATGAGATGCCACCCATGTTCTGATATTCTATGAGGCAGTTTGCTCCACTTAGACCCAACATTTGGTCCTGAGTTCTTTCCCGAGGATTATCAATAATTTCCCATTTTTCCTGCCAGTGAGGATGTGGGTGAGGGCTGGGTGAGCCCATGCAGGTGAGGGAGCGATGGACTTCCTTGTCAATGCTTGTGCTTTACAAACCAAGTCACCAGTGTCCCAGACCTTGTCAGGCTTCTGGGGACCCATGGTTACCCTTTGGGGTCTCTTGAGTTAAAAGACCAGATCTGTGACTGTTTAAAAAGGAGAAGTGGTTTTCTCTTTGAGAAATGGAGTTCACTATGTTACGAAAGAATGAACAGGAGCCAGGCACTAGAGGATGGGGGAGTTGAGATTGTCCAAATTAGGAACTGGCTATTGATGCTTAGGGTACAGGATCTGATGAGCAACCCTGTGCATATGTTGAAAAACCCTGAAGTTTGTGAATGAATGAAAAACTCTGGAGCTCCTGAGGATTGCTAACTGGGTTTGTTAGCTAATCAGTGACACAGATGGAACTGTCCAGGTACTTTTCACATAGAACTGAGTATATTTTAGTCTTTCTTTGGGGTTTGATACAGTTTGATGCCTCAGGGTGACCAGGCAGAATGACATTTCATTTTGTAGCTTTAGATAGTTGGGGTGTATGACACAATCTATAGAAAAGTGATCAGGAAATCTTAGTTGTCTCTGAAATGGACTCATCTGATAAACAACAGGAATATCCCTGATTGAAAATCTCGGTTGTCACATGTTGGGAACAGTTCAGGTATACAAATATTCACACACAACTCAGAGACAGAAACATTCAGATGCTCACATATACATGCTTCCACACATACACATTCACGCACATACAACACAGGCGCTCAGTCACACTTAGACATTCCCACAAACAACACACCCAGGTGCTCACACTCACACATGTACCTCATATACACTCAAACTCTCACACATATGCTCCTACATACTCCCACACCCGAAAGATACCCTACTATAAACATACCCAGATACAACATACACACATGTTCACACATATGCATATATACAGTAGGCCCAGGTGGCCAGGCTCACCCTTGAAGGACTAACAGAAGAGACAAGAATCAGATTCTGAAAGACAGAGGTGTCCTTCATGAGCTGAAGGGCAGTTACAGAGCAGGAAACCCGCAGTGGTGATTCCACACAGTGATGCCTTAGCAGCCCTTGTCCTGAGGGCATCTGATGAGCGCCCTAGGTATGAGGTGTGAACGGGTATCTGGCACTTCACTGACCTGTCGATGCCCTGAGATGTTGTCACTGTGATGGGTCCCAATTCACAGGTGGGGAGACACACCCCCGGTTTGAGCACGGGTGTGTGGGGGGCTCATGACCACCCAGCTGCTGTCGCAACTGCCATGAAGCCTCCTAACATGCTCACAGATGCAGACTCGCCTGAGCTCAGAGCAGTGATGAAATTCAGGGGACCCGGCACACTGGTCATCTGAGCAGATGGGCTCCTGGTGAAACTGCCAGGACTCTGACTCCACTCCTCAGTGGCCTCTAAGAGCAGAGGGGCAATGGGGAGCTGTGGCAAACATCCCTCTCTCCTAACAGCACAGAAGGACATAGGGAGATGTTGGGTGTCCCTGGAGAGGGTCATGGCTGCCATCCCAGATGGGGGAGTGTGGAGCCCTTTGCATGCTTATGACTCTGTTCCCCATAAACATGAGTAGTAACACTTGAGCTGAGAAAGGCTGGTGTCCCCCCTCAGGGGCATCAAAAGTGATGTAAGGGGCTAAAGTTGCCCTTCAGCCAGGCCTGGAAGGAGCGCACCAGCTGGGGGTGGAGTGGGGTGGGGCCAGCTCTCCTGGTCAGCTGCTTCCCTGCAAGAGTCCTGTACAGAAGTCATCACTTATGGGCTCTGTGCAATACATCATGCACCATGCCCAGCAGAGGGGGTGCCACGGGAAGCAGTTGTGCCAGGGAAAGAAACAGGAAAGCAGGACAGTGCAGCGGCTGGTGGCTGGCTGTGGGAACCCGAACGGAGGGTTGGGTTGGTGGGCACTGGGAGACAAGAGATCAGGGAAGGCGATGAAGCGTGGCATTAGGGGGTGGGTGCTGCCCTGTGGGGGCAGGAAGAGAGGTCCACCCAGGCAAGGGATGTGGTGGTGGGGGGTCATCAGGGGAACAGAGAGGGTCCTCTTAGATATGGTCCTGGGGTGGTCAGCCAGAGCTCAGGCCTGAAGGGCTGCTAGAAGAGACCAGAGAAGTGGTTCCAGTGACCCTGAGGCAGTTCTGGTGACCCTGTCCTGCTGCAGACTGTGTATGCTTTGCTAGGAAGATTCTAGCAGAATTGTACCTTTTCCTGGGACCCAGCAATTCCTCATTCTCATGCGAAGACTAGCACTTGGCCTGTGTTACGCTGGGGGGTGTTTCCCTGGGTCTGTTCCACTACACATGAGTGTGGCTCAGCTTTATAGTCGTCTGTCTCCGGCACCCAACCTGAAATGGTTCGGCTCTCAGGAATTGGCCAGGAGGAAGCAGAGATGCTTGTATGGTCCACTGAAAGTAGATCCATAGGCAGCCTGGCCACTGAAACATTTGCTTTAGACGTGGGCTTGACAGGTGTCTACACACAGAGGAGAGACTGGACTCAGGAGCAGGAAGTGAGACCACGAGCAGAATCACTGTGGGATCCTGAAGAGGTGGTCGTAGGCACAAAGGCTCATTACTGGGAAAGGCGTCATGGAGCCAGGAGGATAATACAGTGAATCTTCATCAGCTCCTTGGAACCACAGAACCCGAGCTCCCAGAATGAAGACTAGAAGTGTGTTCTAGACACTTGAGCACATGGAGAATGGATGGGTTTTTCTACCATTTTTGATATTTGTTTGGAATACTTTAGACACTGCACAGAACACTAGCTGCATGCTCCTGGGGCTGGCTGGTCAGTGCACTCCTGGGTGGAGTCAGTTGGCCAGGGTTGAGCACACATGATCACCCCCACTTTCTTGTCATTCAATCCTGTGAAACGATTGATGCTCTTCCCATTTTGCAATTAAGAGTATGAGCCTCAGAGAATTTGTGTCCTCTCCCTGGAAAATGACCGAGAAGGAATCTGTACACTAATGCGAAGTTTAAATTTCACTGCTTTATCTCTTGTCTTGTGCTTCATTAAAGAAGAATTACTCCATTTATGGGGGGAAAAGTATCTGAAACAAAGCACTGAGCTAACTCCTTGACTTCCGGTTGGTTAAATCCTTGACGTGATTTTTCTCTCATTATCCGCTTTTATTTAGGAGGATAGAAGGCCAAAGCAAAGTTCAGTTTTCATTATGTTTTGTTACAAAGGAAGAAAAATATTTTAAAATTTGCGTTATTAAAAAATTCTTTATTTCTTACAAGAATTCTCACGTTTTGTGCATGGGGGAGTGGGTGCTGTTTGCACATCCTCACCACTAGATGGCGATGTCTGAGCGTCGAGCAGAGCCCTGGGCGGTGGGCTCCAGTTCCCGCAAGGCCCTGGGATGGTGCCTGGAGGGTCTGGTTCATTGGTCAGCAAAGTTCCCTGCACGTAAAGTAAAGCAAGGAAGATGAAAGTTCCTGGTAATTTTTATCCATGTCTGAAGCGCAGATTAGCTCCAGTCTCTATACCCATGCTTGGGAAACCAGCAGTGTCTTTCTAGTCATAGCTAACAGCGTGTGTGTCCTATGCATGGTCTCTCTGAGCAGCCGAGATGGATGTGATGATAGGGCTGCTACGCTGTGCCTGGTGGGGACCCAGCCCTCCTTTCCGGCCATGACTGGTTTCGCTGCCCTGCTCCACTTTTTTTTTTTTTTTTTTGCTGGGGCTTTCAACGTTTGTTGCTGCTTCACCTGCCCACCACAGACACATACAGTTTGCACCCATCTGTCTGCCCTTCCTCCCAGTTAGGCTGCACACAGGGCCCTGATGTAGGATTCTCCTGGCCTTTTTGCTCTATGGCCAGATGTGCAGAGCCTTGGAGTCTGCGATCAGGCTCCGTGACCCAGGAGCCCTGCTGAGGGACCTGGTGCTTTTGGATCCAAGGAGGTTCCTGCCTCTGACTCAGGGAATCCTGGAAAGGGAGCACTTCAGGACATCTAGGTCTGCAGAGGTCATTGTGCTACTTATCTCGCGGTGAGTCCTCCTAGTTCCCACCACTGCACCACGTCCTGGTGGTGCCGGTGTGAGTAAGGGCTGATTCATGCCTTCCAGAAGCCAGCAGTCTGGTCACAGGAAAAGGCAGAGAGATTCCCACAGGAATGTGTGTTGGAGGAGAAGCACCTACAACTTGAGGGAGGAGTGGTGAGGGAGGGATGACCCTCTGTCTGGGGGATCTGAGCAAAGGGCAAGACCCCTGCAAGGTCTTTGAAGGGAAGGCATCCAGGCAATCACCTGCTTGGGGGGCTGCTCCCCTCCCCCTTCTTCCTCAGTCTTTCCTCTGCCTCCCAGGCTGACTTCCCTGCACGGTGGTTAGCTGAGGGTGGAGGGGTTCTTTCTGAGCTAGGAAACCCAGAAACCCCACCCTCTGGCTAACCTCCTGCTCCCCTTCTTTGGCAGGAGGGTCCGAGTTGCTTCTCCTTAGGGGGAAGGGAGGTTGCACTTTCTGGTCGAGCTTCAGCTGGCTGTGGCCTCAGAATGTGGACATTCACTGTTCAGAGTGACCTTCCCAGACTGGTCTTGGTCCCCACGAGGTTAAGTTCCAGACTCTGGCTGCAGGTTTGGAAGGTGTTGAGCCACGTAGATGCTTTGGTTCTAAGTGTCAGGTCGTTAGGTTAGAGGAAAGTTCTGTCCACTGGCTGGCCAGTTCCTTCAGTGCCCACTAGGGCTGGGAGGGTGAGATCTGATAGTAAAGAGTGTCCTTTACTTGTCTTTCCTCCGTGGATATCCTCCGATAAACAGTATTATCCTCTGCCTGGCAAATAATCTTTTCTTTTCTACGTCATTTCAAAGAGAAAATGTATTCATTTGTACTTGAAATTCAAATCTTTTAAGTCATTCATTGACCAGAAAATTGAATAGATAGGTGCTGATTTGGGTGTTTTGTTGGCAGTTGGCAGCTGTGAGGCTGTATAAGGTGCCTTTAAATTCTGATTTGACCTTATATCAATTATCTGAATAGTAATGAGATGAAAATTGCAGAACCCGATGTCTGAGACCACTCAGCTGTGTGCTCTTTCTCTGCTTTGTTTTAGTTTGCCCTGGATTACAGCCCTACCCAATGTGATGTGAAGTAGCACCCACATTTTGGCCAACTTGGGCTTGACACTGGAGTTCTCCTAATAATGGAAGGCCATGCCCTCTGAGTGGGGGCCACAGAGGATCTTGCCCATAGGTGATAGGGGGGTTCCGGCAGGGCTGAAGCGACTGTCCCAGCATAGCCTTTGGTTCCTTTCTCAAGAGCAGGAATTGGGGGATCCTGGGGGTACCCAAGTGTGCATTTCTTGTGTGGTAACTGACCTATGGAGGGATTCATTTCTCGCTAGCCTATCTACAGAGGCAAAAGGACAGACACACAAGATCTTTAAAAATAAAGAAATATCTCAGGCTCCATTTGACATAGAGTTCTGTTTTTTAGCAGACCTAGTAAAAATAACTGTAATCTGTGCTGAATGAGTGAAAGCCTGAGCAGTGCCTCACAGGGCAGGCGTATTCCCAGGGAGGTGTGGGCATCAGGGACCCCTGATGGACTGGCACTGGTCAGCAGGGAGTGACAGGATTTGGTAATGAGGTTTTGAAGTTCAGTGCCATCTTCACTATGTGAGTAATCTTGGAAAATATACTGTGTGTTTGTTATCTGACAAAACATAATTATAATGAAAATTCATTTGGAACAACTGTTGCTTTTGCACACCCACTTTTCCCAGGGCTAAGGACTTTCTGTTCATCAACTTATTTACGATAAACCCAAGAGGTAGGTGGGGTTGCAGGGCACAAGGTGAGGTTTGAACTCAGGATGCCTCTGTCTCAAAGGGTGGTTGGGGCATTATTCATGTTTATGAAAGTAGCTCAGGCGTATGTATGAATTGGCCTACCATTGTACACAAAAACTCCTCCCAGAGAAGGGGATCAAGATGAGAATAAAGGGACTTGTGGTACACCTACATTGAATGAAGACCATGTTGCATTCAATGAGAATGAGTCATACGACCAGTGATCCCTCACACAGAGATACATTTAAAGTGAAATCATGTTGTATGATGAGTAACAAGTCATCGATCATACTAAATGCCAGGATAGGGAGGAATTGCAGGAGACTGGAAGAGTAGAAATCACATCAGCAAATGGGGCCTTAAGATAAAGGAAATGATAAGAAGTATAAAAATGAGTTCAACTTTGAATAAGAGCTCACAAGAAACGGAAATTCCACTGCAGGTGTTCCTGGGGGAGAGAATGACACTTAGCCTTCGTTGATGACAATTTTCAATCTTGAACAAATCTTGTAATTTTGTCTGGCTCAATGCTTCTCCCAGAAGACACCAATACAGAACATACTAGTCTTTTTTAACTTTTGAATTTCACATGTAAAATGTTTCTTTGTGGGGCTTATCTTTCTTAGCAGGGGTGTGTATCTTCTCATTCCTTCTAAGGCAGGATGTGTGGACATCTGACTCTGCTGCTGGACTTTTAGGTTTCTTCGAATTTGCCTTCTGCAGTATTGCAGCAGACATTCTCCTGCTCACTTCCACATGGAATGTGTGAGTCCATCAGACAGACTCCTAGAAATGGAATCTGAAAATTACTGGTCACACATGCTTTGATAGGTCTTCCAATTTGCTTTTCTAAAAGACCTGGATATTTTCTACTTTAACCAATATGTGTCAGATTGTATGCATCCTCACCATGAATGAATATTATCAGCCATCTGTATTTTTGCATATATGAAGGAGAAAAATTCTCATTTTTGTTTTAATCTGCATATTTCTAATTACAAGTGCTTTGGAGCACATGTTTTATGGTTATTTGCTCCTTGCATTTCTTCTTCTATGAATCATTTGTTCATATCCTTTGCTCCCTTTTCTATTATAATGCTTCTATTTCTCTCATTGGTTTATAGGATATTTTTGCTCTGGAAATCAAGGATGGATTTAGGTTTTGTGGTTCCTAAAGCTGATCAAGTTTAGGGGACCATCTGTAAGGAAAATAATACAAAATTAGAGAAGAATGTAGCTGCTTACTTTCAGCTCCTTACCCGACCTTGGGATGAACCCACACGAGTAAGATCAGTTGCATTAGCTTCATGATGAATCCCACTTTTCTAGAAGGTACTCCTTTGTTATGTTTGCAGCAGATGTCTTCACTGTAAGGACACTGTGATTTTTGTGTTTGAAAATCGGCCAATAGCTTCCATTTTAATGACCAGGCTGATAACTTTTCTTCTGGGATTGTGGCTTCTGTCCCTTTCGGGCTTTACAGGTTTCCTTGGCCACTGCGTTCTGGTTGGCTTCTGTGCCCACTGCTCTGGCTTAGCAGGGACATAATTGTGGTGAGCTTAAGTGACTGGGGAAGAAATGATATTGTATCAACTTAAGAATGTGAGTGTCTAGTCCAAAGTCATGGAAACTGCCCCATGCCCCTCCTGCCCTGGTACTTGTTGATTCTGAGTCTAGAATGGTTGGTTGTCTAGAATATTCAGTACCCTCTCCTCTGCCTGGGGGACTGGGCTGTGAGTTCCCTGGGGTTGTCCCTCATAAGTCTGTGGGCTGGTTGTTTCTCAGGAGTGCTGTAAAGGTTTTGTTTGGCTAAAGACCTTAACTTTTATTTTCCCGTGCTCTTACAAAGTTTTAAAAGATTTTTCTGGCAAAACAAGATTTCCGTCATGATGAGAAAGGTGGCTGTGCATTTAAGACAGTCTTAGAGCTGTACTTCTCTGAATTTGACTTCCTCAGAGAGAGTGAAGACAGGTGTGGTTCAGAAGAAGCGGAGTCAGTTGGTTGAGTGGACTAAACCAGTCACTTTGAACGCAGTTTATATTTTTGTAAGAAATCTATTTTACAACACAAGTTGGTACTTCTACTGTCACACACAGAATTGAAACAAAAGCATCACAGAAAGTGACTTACCTCCTGGGGGCCGGGAAGGTTGATGGTTGCCCTTCACCTTCCCTTACTTTCTCTTCCGTCTTCTAATCTTTCTCTTTTGTTTATTTCATTTCATCTCAGAACACTGGCTGCTACCCATTAAAGTGAACTGACAATCACTGACATGCCAGGTCCTGCAGGCTGGCACATGCAGCTCTGTGAGTGTAGAGTCCTCTCTGGAGAAGGAGGGGTTTCTCCTGTTTCAGGACCTGGCCTCAGTGACTGCCCAGGGAGCCCCTGTCCATCCCCATCTTCCCTGCTCTCTCCTCCTGCAGCCTCCATTCTCCACTTCCTCAAACACACATCCTTCTGCCAAGTAGCCCCACAGGCCTGGCTCCCTCCCTGCATCAGGTGAGGGCCTCTAGTCTCCTTTGTGAGCCAATAAGAAGTTTTGAGAAGAGTCTGGATTTTTTTCTTTTTTCCTTTAAAGCAAGTTTTTAAAAAACAAGGAGCTTGATCTTCTAAGATAATATTTCCTTACATACTGCAGGGCCCAGGAATCTCAGCCTTAAGCCCTGAGGCTAACTGACATGAAATAGCTGAAGGAATTACTGGGAACAGTGGTGATGGAAAACGTGAACACAGGTCAGAAGCTTGTGATGTCTGGGAGGGCCCCAGGTGCTTCACTTACATCATTCATCTTTACAACAATTATAAAAGTAACAAAACCATTTGGAGTAGAGAGCCCAGGGCACCAAGGGACTCATGGAGGCTGAGAACTGCTGGTCAGTGTAAGCTCTTTAAAAACAAATCAGACAAACTTGGGCTCAGCTTTTTTTTTTTTTTTTAAACTTAAGACACAAACAGTACATAGCATTTTCATATTTTATGATATCTGTCCAGTGTTCTTGTCTGGAGAATCCCAGGGGCGGGGGAGCCTGGTAGGTTTCCGTCTATGGGGTCCCACAGAGTTGGACACAACTGAAGCGACTTAGCAGCAGCAGCAGCAGCCTTCCTCAAAGGGAATCCAGAACTGATAACTGATTGCTATTTGCAAATGCTCTGGCTGTTTCCTGGCTCTTTATCACTGGCTGACTAACCTCACCCTTGCCCCCTGACCCCTGAACCCTCCAACCATTGTCTCCCATCTCCACCCTGTCCATCGTCTCCAGTCTTAGCCTGGATTGTGTGAATGTGGGGAGAGAAGGGTTAGGGTGAAGAGTGGTTACATTTTGCTGAAAATCTGAGCAAGAAATTCCAACGTTTGTACAACCAGGGCCAAAGTTTTGCCTGTAGGAAGAGGTGGATTTATGATTGGATGGCCAAGGTGAGTGAAAGGAACACAGCGGGGCCCCACCACATCCTTGCCTCCTGCAGGGAAGTCAGTGATATTGAGTAAGTTACTTCCTCATCCTGAACCTTCTGTGGTGTCTTCCTGTACAAAATGTGGGCCATAATCAGAGATCCAAGTAAATTAGGAAGGTGGGAGCACCTAGTTTGGGGTCTGGTTCCTATGTAGTTTTATAATTGTTCTGCAGCCCAAGTCCTTTACAGGCCCCATGACATTGGGCTGCTTGGCTGTTAATCTGTCCCTGAGAGAACATCTAGGTGAGTTGCCCTCACCCAATGGGGCCAGTCCATTTCCACACTGGGGTTGGGGGAGCCCATCCCAGAGATGAGAATTCACAAGGTTCTTCACCTTCCAGTTAACATACCGGCCTATCAGTGCTGATTTTTGTGTGGGAATCTTCTTCTTTTCAGGCCCTATAGCAATGAGCATTTTGGGTTTTGGTCTCCAAAGTCAAGTAAGAAAGCTGTGGTCCCTACACACATGATGAAGAGAGCCAGAATGTCTGCATGGGGGGATGGCTCCAGGCTGAGCCACATGAGAGCCATCCCAGCCCTGCCTAAAGAGTCTTCTAGAGTTAGGAGCCGTCCAGCTCCAGCTCCAGACCAAACAGATTAGGAAGAATATAAGCAAAATTGTAGGATGCAGCACTGAAGTTCAGGAAAGGTCAAGCCTCAGTAGACAGATGTCCAGCTCCTCCAGTGTTTATTTAGTTTTACAGCATTGGCGGCACCAGCAGGGGATCAGCGAGACAGACAGGGATGGGAACGACTCCTGTCCTCTCCTCTGTCCTTATCAGGATGTCCCGCTCTTCTTAATTCATTATGAGTGGGAACATCATTTTCTGACCAAAAAAAGTTTTTTTGGAATCAAATAGAATTGTCTCCTTAAACTGAAGGGAAACCACATTACAGCTAAGACTAAATACATTCTTAAGATTTTTTTATTTGGATAAGCAACGTAAACTCATATGATGTCATTTTTGTATATAGTCAATGTTTAGATTTAAGAAAGTCCTTTCGGATGGGTTATTGGTTCAGTCATTTACGTCCATTTCCTGTGTGCCAGACCCTGGTCTATGAACTAGAGGTTCAGCTATTGTTGTTTTTGCTGTTCAGTCACTAAGAGATTCAGTGCCTCTCTTTTCGGTAGCTCTTACCACCCTGGGGAATACAGACATGGCAAACAATGTTTGGCAAACATTATAGAGAGATGGGTATAGAAAAGATGGGGACAGAAAAGAAAACTGCGAACTGTCTAGAGTTTGGACAGCCTCCCAATTTGATAAGGGGTTAATATCCAAAATATGGGAGAAGGCAATGGCACCCCACTCTAGTACTCTTGCCTGGAAAATCCCATGGGTGGAGGAGCCTGGTAGGCTGCAGTCCATGGGGTTGCGAAGAGTTGGACACGACTGAGCGACTTCACTTTCAATTTTCACTTTCATGCATTGGAGAAGGAAATGGCAACCCACTCCAGTGTTCTTGCCCGGAGAATCCCAGCGATGGGAGAGCCTAGTGGGCTGCCGTCTATGGGGTCGCACAGAGTCGGACACGACTGAAGTGACTTAGCAGCAGCAGCTGTGAATCAAGCAATGCACTAGATGCTGGAGGTGCACAAATATGACATCAGTATCTCCCCAAGTAGCTCATAGTGTAGGCAGATAAGCAATATATATAAATTAGACACAATGTGATGAGTGCTACTTAGGAAAGAGGGAACCTAGACTGTACAGCTGGGGCAAGGCTTTGTATAGGAGATGACCTTAAAAGTGAGTTCACAGGGACAGGTAGGAGTTGAATGGACAAGTAAAAGGGGATCATGTTGTCAGGGAACATAGCAACAGAACAAGGGCATGGAAAAGCTGACAATTTGGGAAAACAGCAATACTTCTGTAGGCATGGAACACAGGATGGAAATCAGGGAGTCAAAATAGATGTGACCCTTAACTAATGGTTAAAAACAAATGCCTTTTAGTCAAACTGGAGCTAAGCCTGTGTGTCACAACTATTGAAGCTTGTGCATTTTAGAACAAGAGAAGTCACGGCAATGGGAAGCCCATGCACGGCAATTATAGTGTAACCCCCACTTGCCATAACTAGAGAAAGCCCTAATGCAGCAATGAAGACCCAGCATAGCCAAAAAAGTAATAATAAAATAAAAAAATAAAAATTTAGAAAAGAACAGATATGAGAATCCCAATATCACTGCAGCATTGTTTATAATAACCAAAATACGGAAATATCCTAAGTGTCCGTAAATGGATGAATAGATAAAGAAGATGTATAATAAAGGAATACTATTTAGCCATAAAGAGAATGGAATTTGGATGGTGCTTGAGGCTATTAACGTTAAGTAAAATAAGTCAGGTGGAGAAAGACAATTAATGTATTATTTCATTCAAATATGGAATCTTAAAAGGTACCCAAACAAAAAACACCAATGAACAAACGAAATAAAGCAAAGCATGCTCACAGATACAGAGAAAAGATTGGTGGTTACCAGAAGGGAAGGGGCTTCAGGTGTTGGCAAAACAGGTGAAGATGGTCAACTGTATGGTGATGAGTGGTAACAAGACCCGTGATGGTGCTCACAATGTAGTGTACACAGATGTCAAACTAAAATGCTGTACATCTGAAACTTACATATATGTGTGAGTGTATCTATGGCTCATAGACTGAATTTCAAAGAACAATATGAATTCAATAGGTAAGAAAAGTAGAGGAAGTAAGTATAGGCAGAGGAAAGTGCAGGTACAAAGGCACAAGGGTTGAGACCAAATGAGTAAAGCATATTCTTGGAAATTCCAGCACTTGATATGCATGTAGTCTGGGTGCTTTTAAAGATGATTTTGGTGTGAAGAGTGCACATGATAGTGACTTCAATGCTGGGAAGGACCATGAAGAACTGGCAATCCTGCCAAAGAACTTTACATTTATCCTAAGCATAATGTGAAGGGATTGAGCTGTAGAAAATGTAGAATTTAATATATGCCAAAGCACTTTAGGATAAATATTTTATTAAGAAGGATCATTCTGGTTACAATGTGGATCAAAAAATGAGGCATACTTGATCTAGGGTGATGGTTGAAAGAAAATGGGGAGAGGGCAGTGTGAGGAACACTGATGGTGTTAAGTTGATCGGACTCAGCAGAAGGCTGACTGGGGTAGGCAGGAATCTTGCTTTGGTCTCCGGTTGAGAATCTGTTGCACAGCAAAGCTCTTGGAGAACAAGGCAGTTTTTCCCATTCTTGAGGACCTGTTCCATCACAATACTCAACTCACCATTGGAATTCAAGATTTGTTACAAGGATCAAGGATATCTCAGGATCAAGGAATATGAGAAGGTCAAGTGTGTGGGGAAAGAATAATGTGTGTAGACATGTGAGGACTGAAAGTTCATCTGGCAGTAGGATGTGTCAACCTCTGACTGTGGAATTGCCTGAAGATCTCGAGTGGGGAGTTGTCAGTGTGAGGTGGTGGTTGGAGACTGGTCTGGGAAGGGCATGAAAGGAGAGACTCAGGCCAAGAGGTGGCAGGGGTTGCAGACTTAGCTGAAGAGCTCCGGAAGCAGGAGAAAAATGCAGGAGATGGTTTCAAAAGCTGAGGAAGTAACAGGTTGTTTTTTTTTTTTAAATTCCAAGTAAAATAAAAGGTCCCTGGGTTACAAGCACAAGTGAAATTTGATGCAGCAATACTGAGTAGCTCCAAGGTGGAAGAAACCATCTTGGTTAGGAACCAGATTCAGAAAGGGCAGAGATCATATTTAAGTCAGCAAGGATAGTTTCATCAGCCACGTAGGGAAAAGAGATTGCAGAAGGCAGAGGACTGGTGAGAAGTGAGGTGGTGAAGGATTCATGCATAGCTTGCTATGAGGGAAAAGATGGCGAATACCTAGAAAGTGACTAGGTTAACAGAGGTTGAAATTTTTTTTCTTTTCTTTTTTTAAACTGGCTATTTTGAACGTGTTTCTATTTTAAGGGGAAGCACCAGAAACAAAGAAGTAACTTTAGACCAAACAGAACTGAGGGTGGTGGTTGAGTGGAGTTGAGGTCACAGAACCTATGACAGTGCCAGCCTGGGGAGAAGGATAACACCCAGTCCCTGGGCCTGGACATCCAGCAAGATGAGCACCGTGAAGCGGAAGTGAGCAGAGAGGTGAGTTGTTACTTTAGGGTCTCCATTTTTCATTATCTGTATTTCTTTCACAAGTTCTTAGCCCTTATCTTCATTTTACAGTAAGACTAAGAAACATCCCCAGGTTTGTTCAGCTACTAATAATAGAAGTAGGGTTTGCAATCAAATGTCTTTTGCCTTCAAATCCAGTGCGTTTTCAGAAACTACGCAAAATGTTAGAGTAGTAAGCATGTATGAATGTGCACATATTAGATGTACTGTTGACAATACATGAAAATTCATTTCCACAGGGCTTATTTTTTCAAATTTTCTTTGAAATCATCTCCCACAGTTATGCTCAAATAAGCTTTCTAAACCATAGCTATGATAAGACTCCTTATGGCAGAAAGTGAAGAAGAACTAAAGAGCCTCTTGATGAAAGTGAAAGAGGAGAGTGAAAAAGTTGGTTTAAAGCTCAACATTCAGAAAACTAAGATCATGGCATCCGGTCCTATCACTTCATGGGAAATAGATGGGGAAACAGTGGAACAGTGGAAACAGCTGACTTTATTTTTCTGGGCTCCAAAATCACTGCAGATGGTAACTGCAGCCATGAAATTAAAAGACGCCCTAGATAGCGTATTAAAAAGCAGAGACATTACTTTGTCAACAAAGGTCCGTCTAGTCAAGGCTATGGTTTTTCTGGTGGTCATGTATGGATGTGAGAGTTGGACTATAAAGAAAGCTGAGCACCGAAGAATTGTTACTTTTGAACTGTGGTGTTGGAGAAGACTCTTGAGAGTCCCTTGGACTGAAAGGAGATCCAACCAGTCCTGGGTGCTCATTGATGGGACTGATTTTGAAGCTGAAACTCCAATACTTTGGCCACCTGATGCAAAGAGCTGACTCATTTGAAAAGACCCCGATGCTGGGAAAGATTGAGGGCAGGAGGAGAAGGGGACGACAGAGGATGAGATGGTTGGATGGCATCATTGACTCAATGGACATGGGTTTGGGTGGACTCCGGGAGTTGGTGGTGGACATGGAGACCTGGCGTGCTGTGGTTCATGGGGTCGCAGAGTCGGACACGACTGAGCAACTGAACTGATAGCCTCAAAACCGTGGACATGGCCTAAAGAATCAAGCCTTAATCATGCAGTATGGCCCCAAGACCCTTTGCAATCTGGTCTATAACCTACCCTTCCAAACTAACTCAGGATTCATCTTGCCCTTCTGAGGGTTAAAAAAGTACCCTTTCCTCGAAATGCCTCATGCCTTTATTAGAAAACTGTCATACTGATTTTTAAAAATAAAATAATTTTATTGAGATATATTTTATATGGCAAAGTTTCACCCATTTTAAGTGTAAATTGATGACTTCAATAAATTTAGAGTTGTGCAGCCATTAGCACTATCTAAACGGAAGTGTTTTAGAGTACATCTAATACCTGGAAAATATTCTTATTCCTATTTGCAGTAAATCCCTAATCTTGTCATTTCATGTAAATGAATCATACAATATGTAGTCTTGCATCTGACATCTACCAAAATATTTTTGAGGTTCATTCATGTAATATGTATCAGTGGTCCATTTCTATTTTATTATTGAATAGCATTCCATTACGTTTTAACTCGTATGAATATACCATATTTTATATGTGCAGGGAAATGGCAACCCACTCCAGTGTTCTTGCCTGGAAAATCCTATAGACAGAAGAGCCTGGTGGGCTATACTCCATGAGGCCACAAAAAGTTGGACGTGACTGACTTAGCACATCACAAGTTAATGGACGTTTGGATTGCTTGCACATTTTAGCCACTATGACTTCTACTGCTATGATCATTTGTATAAAGTTTTTGTTTGCACATATGTTTTTATTCCTCATTTCATTTCAGATTCTCTTGGAGTGGACTCTCTGTCACGTGGTGCATTTACGTTTAACGTTGTAAGAAAATATCAAACTGGTTTCCAAAGTGGCTGCACCATTTACATTCCCACTGAAATGTTTAAAAGTTTCATTTTCTCCACATCCTCACCAACACTTGTTATTATCTGTTTTTAATTATTATCATAATTATCCCAATGGGTACATAGTGTTACATCATCTCGATTTGCATTTCCCTAAATACTAATGATGTTGTCCATCATGTTTTGACGATCCATGTGTCTACTGCAACAATATTACACTGTCTTGATTACTGTAACTAGGTATGATAATAAGCCTTAATACCCAGAAGCATGATTCCTCCACTTTATGATTCTTTATCAAGATTGCTACTGCCGTAGTGTCTGTGCTTTTTCATATTTGTTTTAGAATAAACTCGTACATATCTAGAAAAACCTTACTCAGATTTTGTAGGAATTAGCATGAAAATTGGGTTCAATTTAACACGTGTCTTTACTATGTTGACTGTTCCAGTCTTTGAACACAGTATGGATCTCCATTTATTTAGGTTTTCTTTGGGCTGTTTCACCAGCATTTTGTAGGTTTTGTTGTATAAGTCCTTGACATGTTTGTTAGATATATACCTAGGTGTTTTATTTTTCTTGGTTGTTTTATTGTATTTTGATTATGGTTTCCATGTGTTGGGTGGATTTAGCCATGATTCATGGGTTTGGCATTCTGGTGGGGAAGAGGAATTATGAGGAGGATGTGGGGAGGAAGATGTCCTCTCAGGTCCTGCCTTCATCTCTTCCCCTCTATGATCCTGGATAAGGCATTGACACTTGTGACGAATGACACCCACCTCAAAGAAGTCAGGACAACCCAAATTCTATTTAAAGTGCAACCCATTATTGACTATGACTTATGTTAAAATTAGGCTTAAATCCCAGGACATAGATTACTGAGCATCTTTCAGTTTCTGGAAGAATGCCTGGCACACAGCAAGCAGTAAGAATGTGTGCAGAGAATGGACTGAATGAATAAACCATACCAATCCTCATCAGACTGGTATAATTTCCACTTTTAATAGCTATCCTCTTTATTAATAAAAAGCTTTTAGATGCCACTTTGTAAATGAAGGGCAAGGATCATAAAACCTGGCTTAGGAAGAAAAAACAAACAAAATGAACTATATCATGACATGCATAAAAAAATAAAAGCTTGGAGGTTGCAGCAATGAAATGATGGACAGAAAAGGACTGAGCAACAGAATAAGAGATGAGAGGCCTGTAGAGGTTTAGCAGCCAGTGAGAAATTCAGGTTTGGGGGCAGGGAAAGAGCGTCAGAATGAAAACATATCTAGCATTCAAGTTTAATTTTTTAAAATCTCCTTTTTTTTTCTGTTTAAAATCTCCTGTTTATTGCTGAGTTATTGTCCACCATTGTCACTGAAAGCGTTTGTGACAATTTGGAATCTACATATGCTCCTGTGGATGAGCAGTAAAGAGGGGTCAAGAACAGGCGAGAGGTGAGAAGAGCCACATCCCCCGGGAGATGAAAAGAAATGTGCAATTTAAAATAAGGAGAGTTGGAGCTGCGTAGAGTCAGATACCAGGAAGTGGTGAAAATCTTGGATAAAGCAGGGATTTATGCCAGTTTAATATGGACCTTGTAGCACAGACAGCATGATATTAATTGGCACCTGTGTTTTCAAAGACACGCGGGAGAAGTGTAGGTGGATGTGCGCCCCTCAACACTTCCTACCACGGTTGAAGAGTCAGGAAGCCCCAGAGCATGTGCCTGAGTTGGGTGGTGGTGAGCAGTTTTCTCATCTGTAATATGGGAGAACATACATACAGACTGTATAAGAGTGTGCAGAGACATAGGTTCATACATTGTTTCTTAAGACCTCTTGACTGTGGCCTGTACTAGAATTATGTTTGTCCCAGGGTCCTATATTGCTGAGCATCTTCCAGCTCCTGGAGGAGTGCCTGGCACACAGCAAGCAGTAAGAATGTGTGCAGAGAATGGACTGAATGAATAAATGTCTGCATATGTCAGACCTTCTTTGAAAGACTCAGTTCTGTCCTTTTAAGCTGGCAATAAGCTCAATACTATAAACATGCTTTTCAAATTCCCAAATCTGCAAACTAGCCAAAACCCTGTGAAAATGCAATTATGAGGGGTAGGGGAGGAAAGAATGCTCAGGGTCATCTCAAAGTACCTGCAGAATGTTGTCTTTATCTTGGTCCCTGTCTACATTAACCCTTCCCAGCTGCTCTGCACATGAGTTCCGTGAGAAGACGTGGTGAAAATGTCTAAGAAGCTAGAAATCACCTCCATGCAAGGGAACTGCTTGAGTGCATTTAGCATTGCCATCTTTGCAGACACATATCCTGTTGTCTGAGGTCCCAGAGAGACAGTCACTGGAAAATGGGTTGAGCAAAGTGTCCTGTGAGCCAAGAGATAAGTGAACTTGCCTAACACAAGCCAGGCCTTTGACATTTGTTATTTAGATTTAGAAGTTCTTTTAATGGTCAAAATATTTGCTTTTCCTTCAGATGCCTTCTAAAAGAGTTTATCTTAATGCTGAGGCTAGCTGGGGTTTCAAGTGGAGCAAAAACTAGGGTCACACAGAGCGGCCTTTCCTCAAACAGCTTTTGTGAAGGAGCAGCTGTGGTATCATTGCAAGAGGCCTGACCAGAGAGGAGGAACTGGGGGTGAGGGCTGAATGTGGCCGTTGGTGAGCCTCTTAGTACCTCTGGGCTCTCTGATTTCCATGTCTGAGCGTCAAGACTGGTGGGAGAAGGGATAGCTAGTGAGAGAGCTGCAATTGGTGACTGCCTGCAGGGTGCATGCCAATTCTTATCACGAACTTTTCTAATTTAATTCTAGAGCAACTTTGTGAAGTAGATCACAACAGAGCATTGGTTTTACAGGTGAGAGTTCAAAGGTCCATCAGAGGCAGATGGCTCCAAATCAGTCAGGTTCACATGGGCCCAGTGATTTGGAAGCCTCTGCTCAGTGAGAAAAATCATGGACAAATACATCATTGCAACCTCTCAGAGTCAGTTTTTAATTAAAGTGAAATGACCTAAATGCATAAACTTCAATATGCATCTAAGTGGTTAAGGGTTATGCCATTGACAAATTAACTGTTTTTTACTTTTTTTTAATGTTTGAAAATTGACTTGTGTTGGGTCTTTTAACTTTCCTACAATATGGTGGTAATTATTACTTTGCCCATATAATAGAATCTACCAGTTTCCATTAAAATGCATTCATTTAGAATGTTTTTTTAAAAACAAATAATAAAGAATTATTCTCCTAAATAAAGAATTGGCTCACCCCAAAGTCCTAGCATTCTCTTCTCTCGAAGGCTAGTCAAGGAAACTGCCTTTGAGCGGATCCATCTTATCTGCCTTTTTCCTTCGGGCAGCAGAAAGCACACCACAACAATAATGTACTCTTTAGAGCCTGAGTTTTTCTCATAGTTTCAAAGCTCCCCAGGTTGCCCTCCTGGACTGTGAAGCATGGAGTCAGGAAGTTAGGGGCCTGGCACATCTGGAGTCACGGTTCTACGGTTCTGTCCAGTCTGGAGGCCAATTCCCCAACCCGTGCTCTTGCCAGCATGCAACACTGGCGTCAAATGACTTCAGCCTCTGTGAGGCTGAAGCTGACTCTTTTCTCTGCTGCAAGCCCTGGGCAGCCAGTTCTCCGACAGGTGAAGGGGAATAACTCTCTCAGGATATGAGGGCACCGTTGGTCTATGGCAGCCATAGATTTTAAAAGAAAACTTAACATTTTAATTTGCCAGTTTAAGAGTAGAAAAAATTATGAATATTTGCCCATTCCTTTCATTAAGTTTTAAAGCTTCAGTTCAGTTCAGTCACTCAGTCATGTCCGACTCTTTGCAACCCCATGAATCGCAGCATGCCAGGCCTCGCTGTCCATCACCAACTCCTGGAGTTTACCCAAACTCATGTCCATCAAGTTGGTGATGCCATCCAGTCATCTCATCCTCTGTCATCCCTTTCTCCTCCTGCCCCCAATCCCTCCCAGCATCAGGATCTTTTAAAACTTATGACCTCTCAAATAAAAAGAAACTTCATGACATCTAACTACACATCCATATATGTTATACATCAAAGACCTTTCACATAGCTGAGTGCTAAGAATGGCTGATATGCCAAGCTGAAATATGTTTCCCATGGGGCTAAAAAGTGAAAAGAATTGTTCAGTCACTAAGTCATGTCTGACTCTTTGCGACCTTATGAACTGTAGCACACCAGGCTTCCCTGTCCATCACTAACTCCTGGAGTTTGCTTAAACTCATATCCATTGAGTTGGTGATGCCATCCAACCATCTCATCCTCTGTTGTCCCCTTTTCCTCTTGCCCTCAATCTTTCCCTGCATCAGGGTCTTTTCCGATGAGTCAAATCTTCACATCAGGTGGCCAAATTATTGGAGCTTCAGCTTCAGCATCACTGCTTCCAGTGAATTTTCAGGACTGTTTCCCTTTAGGATTGATTGGTTTGATCTCCTTGGAGTCCAAGGGACTCTCAAGAGTCCTCTCCAACCCACACTTCAAAAGCATCAGTTCTTTGGCACTCAGTCTTCTTTATGGTCCAGCTCTCACATCCCCACATGACTACTGGAACCATAGCTTTGACTGTCTGGACCTTTGTTGGTAAAGTGATGTCTCTATTCTTTAATACACTGTCTAGATTTTTCATAGCTCTCCTTCCAAAGAGCAAGCACCTTTTCATTTCGTGGCTGCAGACACCATCTACAGTGATTTTGGAGCCCAAGAAAATAAAATTTGTCACTGTTTCTACTTTTTTCCCATTTATTTGCCAGGAAGTGATGGGACCGGATGCCATGATCTTAGTTTTTTGAATGTTGAGTTTTAAGCCAGCTTTAGTGAGTATAAAATTATAAGGCTAGAATTTGACTATAGAATTATAAAGCAATTTGAATATCATTATCTTAATTGAATTTAAAGTAAAACAGATCCAAATTTAGAAAAGTTACTAAATTTTTACAAGTTTTTCAACAAAGACAAGTGTACATTTAATGTACTTTTTGATAGCTGGCCTCATAAGGAAACTAAAAATATACTATAGAAAATGTCCTGTTGATAAGAGATGGCTGAATCTATTTTATCTTTTGAAAGAACCCAGATTAGTTTACCATTTTAGAAAATTAACCAATATGTAGACAAAGAGCTATCTGGTTTAGAGTACAAAGCCAGTGGTCCCAGGTAATTGCTGTGTTGCTGGTGTCAGGAGGCTCTTTTGGCTTTTCTGAACCATGCTCACAGGGGTGCAGCTGTCTCCTCATAGCCATAAGAAGAAGAGATTTTAATTTCAGACTTTATGAATAAAAAAAAAAAGAAAGTGACTGAACTCAACTGAAGCCTCCGGTTTTGAATATGTCTTGAATGTTTGCACAGTACAATCAGCTTGGCTCAATCTCTGGCTCTCCTCCTTCAGAACTGTGGGAGCTCTTTGCCTGCATGGACAGTTGATCAGCTTCTGTTGAGGCCCAGAGATGAGCCTGACAGTGATGGCTATCTTGTGCCATCCTGTGCTGAGATACCTACTTTCCTTCATTGGGGCTCCTATTTATCTTTGGGAAAAGTCCATGGCAGCTACAGTGACTCTAAATCCAAATTTGAACTGATTATCTATAATGTTATGAGGGTGGCTCATCCTCTTGGCCACGCTTTATTTAATGCCTGAAAGTGAAAGTCACTCAGTCATGTCCAACTCTTTGTGACCCCATGGACTGTAACCCACCAGGCTCCTCTGTCCATGGAATTCTCCAGGCCAGAATACTGGAGTGGGTTGCTGTTCCTTTCTCCAGGGGATCTTCCCAACCCAGGGATCAAACCCAGGTCTCCCACATTGCAGGTGGATTCTTTACTGTATGAGTCACCAGGAAAGCCCTATTTAATGCCTGCCATACATGTATTCTAAGAGGGAAAGTTTTCCACTGGTGGGGAGATTCCTGCCTGGTTCTGTTCTCAGAGACACAGTTGGGCCTCTGTTTCTCCTCTTGGAAATGTCCTGATGCCTTGCAGTGACCAGTCTCACCTTCTGCCTTCTTAGGTGAGAGAGTCTCAGCCTGATAGGTTGTGAGCTCAGCAACCATTATGATCAATGGTTTCCTCCCTTCTAGTGTTCCCTTATTGCTGTGGAATGGAAACATATAGAAAATACCCACATGTGTTATAAACCCAACAACGCTATGTTCTAATTATTTTATGCAATCTAATGTCTTATGAAATATTATATGTGTTTTCTGGTGCACTCCATCTCTTTCTGTGGGTTTGGATTTCCATCTTGCCAGTATCACTTCCTTTCCACCTGAAGGACATCCTTTAATATTTATTCCTTGTAAGGCAGTGTCTTGATCAGTTCTGGATGCTACAGCAAAGAACCATAGGTTGACTGGCTTATAAACATGAGGCATTTGTTCCTCACAGTCCTGGAGGCTGGAAGTCTGAGGTCAAGGTGCCATGATGATCAGGTTCTGGGGAGAACACCTTTTCTGGGTTGAAGACTGCCTAATTCTTTTATCTTTACATTGTAGAAGGAGGGCAAGAGATTTCTTTGGGGCACCTTCTCTAAGGTCATTGATTTCATTTGTGAGGGCTTGATTTTACCTAATCATTTCTAAACAATCCAACCTCCTGATACCATCACCTTGGGGATTAGAATTTCAACAGATAAATTATGGGGTCACACACATAACAGTCCTAAAGGAGATTAGTCCTGGGTGTTCATTGGAAGGACTGATGTTGAAGCTGAAACTCCAATACTTTGGCCACCTGATGCGAAGAGCTGACTCATTGGGAAAGACCCTGATGCTGGGAAGGATTGAAGGCAGGAGGAGAAGGGGATGACAGAGGATGAGATGGTTGGATGGCATCACCGACTCAATGGACAAGTGTTTGGGTGGACTCTGGGAGTTGGTGATGGACAGGGAGGCCTTGCGTGCTGTGGTTCATGGGGTCGCAGAGAGTCAGACACGACTGAGCTACTGAACTGAACTGAACACATAACAGGTCAACTAGCATGGAGCTCTCTCAGTCTTTCGCTTCTACTCTGAAGCCTCCTCCTTTCTTTCCTCCCCAACCTTTCATTCTCAGTCTCATGAAAGTACCTGCTAGCCATCCTGCCTTTCAAGCAGTCTTCAATCAGCTAGAGCAGAGATACACGATGCAAGCGCTGGTCTCCATTTTCACTGTCATTCAGTCCATTTATAAATCTAGACTTTCTTGTCACTATTTTCCCTTATGGTTTCTACTTGGGTCCTCTTCCCAGGGGTTCTCATCAGTACCCCCTCATTGTCCTGAAGAGGGAATTTGATTGGTGTGTTTGCAAGATGTACAGGCCTGGACCACAGCAGTCCCATCCAGATTGGTGTGGACGTTCCATCATCACACCCACAAACTTGACTGTAAAACCCCCATCCCTTCAAACCTTGTGCCTCCCAAAGGGCCTGGCCTTTTGGGGACAGGGCTGTCTCCTCCTCAGGCTCATACAGCTGCCTGCTACTGCCTTTATCTTCTCTGATTCTTATCTGCCCCAAATCTGTTTTTAGTTCTTATCTTTGGATTTTTATTACATAATCACGGACTCAGATAAAAACAGTTTTATTTTTTCCAGTCTGCTGTATATATTGAAGGTCATGTTGTATTGACAGTAACTCTCTCAACAATGTTGACTCATTGTGGGGTTATTGGACCCTTTTCTCTTTTAATCTCTCTTACTCATATCCCTGCAACCACTGAAAATCATCTGATGATTCCAAGTTAAGAGCAGTGCTTTGAAATAAGTACCTTTCTTTGTGTTATGCCATCTTATTCATATTTTTGAACTTTGAAATATATTTGTTAGCTAATAATTAAGGATCTCAAATACTGTTTTGTGAGATGAGTTCTGCAGTTTTTCTTTACTAATCTATATTAATTATACTTTCATGTTGCAGTTAGGCATACTTGGTAAAACAAATATGGTGCTTTTTTCATCTTTTTTATATATTCTGGAAGGATTTTAATGTTTCTTAAAAATAGGATAAATTTAATGAATTAAACTCTTTGTGACTATAATCACTTTGAAAGTCAGAGATTTCTTCCAAGAGTCTCACTTTAGCTTTAGCTTGTTATTTCTTCTAATTTATTGAGGACCACCTAGTTTGCAGATTATAGAACTAATAAGAATAGTAAGGAAGCCCATGGTGTGATTTCTATGCCTGTGGGGCACCTGAGCCTATTACCAGCCCTACAAGGCAGGTATCCGCTAATGTTGCAGAAGGGAAAACTGAGGCCCAGAGAATTTTGCTGACTTAGCTCCATCCCCACAGGCAGTAGAGAAAGAACTCTGCCTTGAACCTGAATCTTGGCAAATCATGTTCTCTTATTTCTCCTGCAGCAAGTCCAAGTCTGGTGACTACTGTTTGTATTAATTATTATTTCTTCCAAGTTGTTAAAGGAAACGGCTCAAAGAACAGCACATTCCTCACCATCGCGAAGTTTCCTCTGAGCCCTCTCTCAGCTGTGCAGAATGTTTCCCTGCCGTTGCCACAAGCCAGTGCAGCTCACAGGAGCGGCAGCCAGGCTGGTTCCCGTGTGAACGGTCTGGTTCTCGTTTAGGTCGGCCAGTCCAAGTCCTCCCAAGCATTTGTTGTGTCTGAGGCGTCAAAACCAGGTGGCCCATTTCCCAGATATGTTGTTGGCAATTCCCGACATTCTTTTCCGAAGTCAAAAGTTCTGTCTGTAGTTTTTTCTGGATTTCTTCTCATTGGCATTTTTCACATTATTCTAGTTTTTGTTTGCCATAGAAAACCACTGTGGTCAAATAGCCAACAGCCCTTCCTACTGGGGTTGACTCAGACTCAACCAGGTAAAGCAATGTCTTCTCATTGCCCATTGCTGTCAACCACAGATTGGGTTGCCTGGAAAGGCAAAAAGAACTTATCAAATTTTGATGGGGTGCCATGTGTGTCCATGTCAACCATCAGAGGCCCTAGAAGGGAGATCCTTACAAGGCGGTCTTCTTCTCCCGTTTCTCATGCTATCCAGTTCCACACATCAGGGACCTCTGTGTACTGAAACCAGAAATTTTCTTAGGAAAACTAGAATCTCTCTCAGTTTCCTCTGCAATCTGTCCATGTACCATGAGAATGATTTCTAACACATACCTCCTTACTTAAAATAGATAGTTGATCATGTCTTTGTTCAACTTTATTGACATATATGTAATCTACCAACTGTTGCACATATTTACTGTATACTTTTTGATGTGTTTGTTTCCTGTGCCCCGGGTGCTATCACCATGAAGTGAGAAACACATCTATCACCTCCATGACATTTCTTGTGTCCCCTTGCTTTTATTTTTGCTGTTAAGAACACTTAGCATGAGATCTACCCTCTTCACCAGTTTTTAAGTGTACAATACTAAATGGCTACTGTGGTGTACAGCAGGTCTCTAGAATCTATTCATCTCCTATAATGGTAGCTTTATACTCACTGAACACCTCCCCATTTTCCCTTCCCCCCAGCCCCTGACTGCCACCAATCTACTCTCTACATCTATGGGTGTGACAATTTTAGATTCCTCATGTAAGTGGAATCAAGCCATATTTGTCTTTATTTCACTTGGTGCTATGTCCTTCAGACTCATCCATGTTGTTGCAAATATGTTCCCTCTTGTTGAAGGCTGAATGATATTCCAGTGTGTGTATCTATATCTATCTGTATCATGTCTATCTCACACTTTATCCTTTCGTTTGTCAGTGGATATTTGGCTTGTTTTCATACCTTGGCTAGTGTGAATAGCGCTGCAGTGAACATAGGAGTGCAGATTTCTCTTCAAGATCTTGCTTTCAATTCTTTTGGATAAATATCCAGGAGCGGAAAGGGCAGAGGACTTGAAACCACGTGATCTGGAATCTAGTTTCTGATCAGCTGCACTTGGAATATGACCATGGGAGGGCCCTACAAGATCCTTGAGGATTAGCTTATTCACAAGGGCACTGTCTGCCACTCAGCAGGCTTTCACCAGATCCCAGGTGATGAATGAAACAGCCTGCTTCACATAGCGCTTACTAAAACCACAAGAAACAAAACCTGTAGTAGCCTTTGGGAGGAGCCTCTGGGGTCCCAGGGCTCACCTGAAGAAGTAGGAAGAGCAGGACAGGATGCTGGGGGTGGGAACATGGTCTGCTCCTTGAGCTCTTATCCTATTCCTCCTTTATATCAGTGTGAACACCAGAGCATGACTGGCATGTTCCTTAAAAATTTTTTTGTTTATATAAATGTATTTTTAATTGAAGGATACAATATTGCGTTGGTTTCTGCCATATATCAACATGAATCAACCATAAGTAAATGTATGTCCCCTCCCTCTGGAACCTCCCTCCCACCTCTCACCCCATCCCAGCCCTCTAGGTTATCACAGAGGACAGGATTTGAGCTCCCTGCAGCGTACAGGGAATTCCCACTGGCTCCCTGTTTTGCATATGGTAATGTATATGTTTCAATGCTTCTCTCTCATTTCGTCCTACCCGCTCCTGCCCGCTCTGTGCCCACAGTCTGTTCTCTATGTCTGGGTCTTCACTGCTGCCCTGCAAATAGCTTCATTAGAACTATCTTTCCAGATTCCATATATATGCGTTAATACGTGGTATTTGTTTTTCTCTTTCTGACTTACTTCATTCTGTATAATAGGTTCCAGGTTCTGCCTCACTCATGAGAGGTCCCTTTCGGGTGGCTCCATGTAGCAACCCTGCACAGAGGCGCTGAGTATGTTTCCTCTTTCCATGGTCCTTATCTTCAGATTGTTGGAGGCTTGGCTACATTACACAGCATGGTTTCATGAAAAATTTGCAGCTCAGTCACACTTGGGGTTTGAGTCAACATCTTCAGGAGGTGAAAAATGACCCCATTTACTCACCAAACAAAACAACTCAAGCGCAACTTCTACTGATGTTTTAAAAAGCATAGTATTTTTGTTTCTTTCTTAGGAAGTTCCTGTAATTCTTAAAACATTTTGGAAACTTTATGGTTCACTTCTTGTTATTTTGTTGTGTCCTGGATACAGTTTATGTGTGGAGTGTAAACTCAATTGTACGCTTCAGTTTATTGCTGTGTGAACAAAGACTCTATTGCTGATATGAGTGCTGGTTGGCGATCCATTTAGACAGAATTACATGGACTGGGGGCTATGAGGTGCCTGTGCCCAGGGGTTATCTCCTCCCATCTGGCTCGTGACATGGGCTTTCACTAATTTCAGTTATGGCTACAAAAAATAAAGATGTCTAACTGAGTTTTCTTATTTCCCAGACAACCTAGAAAAAAAAATCAAACATGTAAGTATATTTTTAAAGAGTCTAAAAATGAAGCTTTTTCTCATATTAGTTTTTTCTAGGTTAATTTATTTTATATTGAAAGTTAATGAAAGTCAAGATATTTTGCTTCTAGGTGAGCATCCTAATATTTTAAGAATATTTCATTTGATTATCTGCTTGCTATTTATTGATCCTACTGCAGTGATCTCCTCTGGACAAAATTGTGTGCAGTGAGGAGCACAAAATGGGAAACAGCCTCTGGTCTGCCCTTGTTTGGCGGATAGTGATAACAAAAATCACCCCACTTATTAGCCTGTTTTGAAATGTAAGTAACAGAAGAGTTACTTCTGTTACTTGCAACCTAGACAGCATATTAAAAAGCAGAGACTTTGCCAACAAAGGTCCGTCTAGTCAAAGCTATGGTTTTTCCAGTAGTCATGTATGAATGTGAGAGTTGGACTATAAAGAAAGCTGAGCTCCAAAGAACTGATGCTTTTGAATTGTGGTGTTGGAGAATACTCTTGAGAGTCCCTTGGACTGCAAGGAGATCCAACCAGTCCATCCTAAAGGAGATCAATCCTGAATATTCATTGGAAGGACTGATGCTGAAGCTGAAACTCCAATACTCTGGCCACCTGATGCGAAGAGCTGACTCATTTGAAAAGACCCTGATGCTGGGAAAGATTGAAGGCAGGAGGAGAAGGAGATGACAGAGGATAAGATGGTTAGATAGCATCACTGACCCAGTGGACATGAGTTTGAGCAGGCTCCAGGAGTTGGTGATCAACAGGAAAGCCCAGCATGCTGCAGTTCATGGGGTTGCAGAGTCGGACACAACTGAGCGACTGAACTGAGCTGAACTGAAGAGTTGGTTGTGGGCTGAGTGTTTTGGGATCTCTGTTTTTCTCAGAAGTACCGGGACAGTAGACTGAGGCTGGGGGTGTGCAGCAGCTCCTCTCTTGGGAGCTGAGACCCTGCTAGAATAGTGTTTACCAACGTAGTTGTTGGAACCTGATGACAGGGCTGATTCCTGGGTCAACCCCTTACTAGATGTGGGTTTTATGCCTGCTAACCTCTCTTTCTCTCATATCTGTGCAGAGCCCTGTGCAGTTTCCATGATGTGGGAGACAACTTCATACCACAAGCACTCCATGTATTAGCTATCCCAGCCCTGGGCCCCTCCTTGCTGCCCGAGACACAGACAGGGGTGTTCTCCACACTTGGGGCTCAGCTGCTGTCAGGTAACAAATGCTGTGTATGGCAGAGTGAGTGTCCAGAAGACTTCTCCTGGGATCTAGCATTGCTCTTTGGAATTCTCCCTGAAATTTTTCTTAATTTTTCAGAAAACCCTCAAATTTGCTAAAGCATCATTTTCAGATTAACAAAGAGTTATTAAGCACCTATTGTGATGCTTGACCCAAAGTCCTATGATCAATGCTAAACCCCAAGAACACCTGGACAAATCACTGACACATTTCTAACCGTCTCTTACCTCCTAGTGCAGTAAAAACTTTAGCATGAATAAACCCATTGCTTTCATGTAGGAATGGTCTAGAAAGGGAGAGTAAGCTGGAGAGAAAACGTAGAAGAGATAGAGGAGGAAAAGGATGACAGGTGCAGAAAAACCAGATATTCTCTCTTTACTTGTGAGACACGTGTACGTAGTAAGCTACCTAATAAGATGCACGTGTTGGATTTCAAAGACACCCAGGACTCAAATTCCTAGACAAGAATGTCTCAATGATTGCTTCTGGGAATACGAAAGTTCACCCATCATCCAGGTGGATGGATGAATATCATCAGGCCAGGATTTGGGTGTAAAAGGGAAATGGATTTCATAAGAAAGGTCTATTATTGAAAAGAAAAAAGGAGAAGATGTGGACAATGATCAATTCCAAGAAGGAGGAGAGATAAGAAGTCATGATGTTTGGACTCTGGATCTGGACATGATTTCAGAATGGGGAATCTGGATCAACCTTCCCTCGAAGGACTAGTGAAAAGCTACACAAAATATTTAGCAAGAATTCTCTGGCTATTGAGTGGAGAATGGATGCAGGGAGGTAATCATGGATATACTTTATCAGGCCAATCAAGAAATAATAATCATCTAAACCATAAATTTAGCAAAGAAAATAAATATTTCCTTGGGCTAGTTGGAAGGATTTGATGATATTGAGCAGAATCACTCCTAGTTTTTAATGTTGACCAAATAGTTGGATGGTGGGTACCTTTAATGGGGAGGAGAAGATCTGAGGAAGGTCAAGTTTGGACAAGTGTATGCTGAGATGCCTATGACATCTCCAAGGTGGATAACCGACAGTTGGACATCATGTTTGTTTGCTAGGGTTGTCATAATCAATACTGCAGACTGAGGGCTTTAAATAATATCAATTCATTTTTTCACAGTTCTGGAGGCTGGAAGTCTGAGATCAAGGTGTCAGCAGGTTTGGTTTCTTCCAAGACTTTGGCTTGCAGATAGCAGCCTCTTGCTGTGCCCTCACGTGGTCTTTCTTCTGCATGCACCCATCCCTGGCATCCTCTGTGTACCAATCTTCTCTTCCTCATAAGGGCACCAGTCAGGTTGGATTAGGCCCATTCAAACTGCCTCATTTTAACTTAATCCCCTCTATAAAGGCCCTATATTCAAAATTTAACTTACTAGTGATAAGAACTTCAACATATGAATTTTAGGGATACCGCATAATTTAAACAGTAATAGACACACTGGGGCAGGAAATGAAGTTTTGGTTGGAGATATAAATTTGGGAGTTTTGGCATAGTGATGGAATTTAAAGTCATGAGAAAGAGTACGATTAGTGGGAAAGAGGGAGAGAGAAAGAGGGGAAGAAGAAAAGGAGGAGGTCTGAGACTGAGGAGAAGGAAGAAAAGAAGAGAAGTAAAAGCTCCAAGAGCTCATTTGTTTCTTGGAGCGTGATTGTGATCTTTATGAACGTTATTTATGAACTTTATCACTGACAGCTCAAAAGGAAGGAGGAACTCAACTCAGAGCCAGCGGAAGAGCAGCCAGGGACACGCACTGAAGACCAGTGGATGCTGTGCCATCAAAATTCAAGAGAATGTTATGCTCAGAGAAAGTGACATTGGACAACTGTGCTAAATTCTACCAAGAGGTTTAGTGAATTTGTCTGAAAAGTCACTGGGAAAGAGACCCTCTCATCTAGAAAGGCAAAAGAGGCTAGAAAGAACACGCTGTGAGATGCCTCTAGACATTCTCATCTAGAGAGGCAAAGGAGACTAGAAAGAAGGAAAGAGTTGATAGGGAGTGCATTTTCCAGAGACTGATTCTCGGAGGGGCTATTTTCTGAGTAGGAAGGGACCCTAAAGCACTCACTAAACTGAGAAGGCAATTTGAGATGCAAAAAACAAGCAGGCAACTTCACAAAGTGCAATTATGAAGTGTATCGTGGGCAACTTCCATGCAGGCAGGCTTGGTGGGTGATGACCCAGAGGCACACACAGATGCACTCTGCACCTGAAAAGGATGCAGGGGGACTTGGAGGGACTGATGCCAAAGATAGAATCTGACTACTGGGGAAGAAGCAGGTCAGCACTGCCTGGAACCACAGTTTTCCCTCCCCTGACATCTTATGACCATTATTTCTCGTTGACCATTGATCATCTGTGTCAGCAAGAGGCACTATTCCAACCTCTCTGGCTCAGGTGCCTTCACTGTGAGGGGGCTAAAATGCAGTCACGTGGGGCTGGGAGCAATAGAACCCTTTGATGGATCTGACAAAATTGGGTTATGAAGGAGGGGGAGTTCCTTGTTCCAGGGCTCAACGGCAGGCCAAGTTCAGGTCCTATGGGAGGAGAGAAGCCTCACTGAAGACTGGTCAAGTTGGTGGGCATTTGTCCAGATTGGTCAATGGGAGTTTGGGCTCTCTGGTCTGGTCCTAGGGGAACAGGAGGCGTTGTGAGCCTGATCCAAGTTGTATTAGGCCTTCACAGCATGCCACTTTCCAGGATACAAATGTGGGGGCATTTCGGGACCTTTTGCTTCCCAGGAGCACAGACTCAGGGGAAGTTCCACACTGTCACTTTCTCCTTGCATCAGCAATCTATTGTATCTCAGATGATTGTTATTGATATTGACTGTTCCATTGGTTTTTTTCTTGTCTACTGCAGTGTTCTAAGGAGAAAGAATGTAGCTCTCCACTTCGGGCAAATGTATGTTTGCATTTCAACCTGTCTGTTAGCCACCTCTGGTCCAGGGGAAAATGCTTCACCCTGCCTGTGTGTCCTGGCTTGGAAAGTCTCCTTGTCCCACAGTATAAATCACCCTCCCTTAAGATATAGGACAGCAGGGGGAATGCTCTTAGGGTTACCTGACAAGCATCTAGCCAGGAAGCCTCCTTTCCACGACCATGTTTCAAAGTGACCCTGCCTGGAAACCCCTCCATCCCTCAGGCAGCAACATTGGGAAGCAGCAGAAACGTGGAAACATCAGATAAATTATGCAGACCAAAATAACATGGAAAGACTTTGACTGATTTGTCAGTGGGACCACAGTCTACAGCAAACCAAGGCCACCACATCAAATGTAAACAGGGTGACTGGCTGCTGAAATAGAGACTGACATAGGACCCAGGGTCTCCTAACATCATAGACCGATGTCCAGAATGCAACTGAAAATCTCCTATTATGCTGAGAGCCAAAAAAGCATGACCAAATGAGAAAAAAACCCAATCACCTAATGCCAAGGCCAAGATGAATCAGATGTTGAAATTACCTGAGAATTTTAAAGCAGATAACATGAAAATGTTTCAGTGATCAATTAAACATCCTCTTGAAAAGAGGTAGAAAATATCAGCAAAGAAATAGAAATTAAGAAAAAAGAACCAAATGAAAATTATGGAAACAAAAATACTACATTGAAACAAAAATAAGCTTGTAAAATGGGCTCAATAGTAGAGTGGAGATGACAGAGAATAAAACCAATGAACAGGAAGATGGATGAATAAATAGAGTTTACCAAACTGAAAAAACACAAGAAAGATGGAAAAATAACAGTTTCAGAGACCTTTGCACAATAACCAGAGATCTAATATTTGTACAGAGTCCCAGAAAAAGAAGAGAAAGAGAATGGAGTTGAAAGCTTAATTTTAAAATGACTGAAAACTAAAATTTGTTAAAATGCACAAGTGTGCAAATTCAAGTGTCTGAGAAAAAAAGCAAATGGGAGGAACCCAAACATATCCATGCCAAAAAATATCACCATGAAATTCTGAAAACTGAAGACAAAGGAAGCATCTTACAGGCAGCCAGAAAAATTGTGCCTTACCCATAGGAGGACAATAATCTGAATAACAGTTGATTTCTGAGTTGAAATCTTAAAACCAGAATAAAGTAGCACAACACTTTTGAATCACTGAAAGAAAATAATTGTCATCTTTTTATTTAAATTTCAATTATTTATTTTTAGTTGTGCT
This sequence comes from Moschus berezovskii, assembly GCF_049115385.1. Classification (NCBI taxonomy): domain Eukaryota; kingdom Metazoa; phylum Chordata; class Mammalia; order Artiodactyla; family Moschidae; genus Moschus; species Moschus berezovskii. The sequence goes on from NC_142462.1 coordinate 84,612,102, forward strand.
ATATCATCATTGCTGTATGTGGGTTTTCTCTAGTTGAGGTAAGTAGGTTAGTAATGTTGAACATCTTTTCCTGTGCTTTTTGGCCATCTGTATATCTTCTGTGGAGAAATGTCGGTTTAGATCTACTATTTTTGATTGGGTTATTAGTTTTTTTTTATATTGAGCTGCATGAGTGTTTGTATATTTTGTAGTTTAATCGCTTGTTGGTTGCTTCATTTGCAAATATTTTCTCCCATTCTGACTGTTGTCTTTTCATTTTGCTTTTGGTTTCCTTTGCTGTGCAAAAGCTTTTAGGTTTAATTAGATCCCATTTGTTTATTTTTAATTCTCATTACTCTAGGAGGTGGGTCAAAAAAGATATTTATGTAAAAGAGTGTCTGCCTACATTTTCCTCTAAGAATTTTATAGTGTTCAGGTTTACATTTAGATCTTTAATCCTATTTGAGTTTATTTTTTATGTATGGTGTTAGGGAGTGTTCTAATTTCATTCCTTTACATGTGGCTGTCTAGCTTTCCCAGCACCATTTTTGAAGAGACTCTCTTTTCTCCACTGTGTATTCTTGCCGCCCTTGTCATAGATTAAGTGACCACAGGTACGTGCTTTATCTCTGGGCTTTCTGTTCTGTTCCATTGATCTATATTTCTGTTTTTGTGCCAGGACTATGCTGTTTTGATTACTGGAGCTTTGGTAGTATAGTTTGAAGTTAGGGTGCCTGATTCCTCCAGTTCTATTTTTCTTTCTCAAGATTGTTTTGGCTATTCAGGGTCTTTTGTCTTTCTATACAAATCGTAAATTTTTTTGTTCTAATTCAGTGAAAAATGCCATTGGTAATTTGAAGAAGATCACATTGAATTTGTACATTGCTTTGGGTAGTATAGTTATTTTCACAATATTGATCTTCCAATCCAAGAATATGATGTCTCTTTCCATATGTTTATGTTCATTTCTTTCATCAGGATCTTACAGTTTTCTGAGTACATTTCTTTTGCTTCCTTGGTAGGTTTATTCCTAGGTATTTATTGTTTTTGATGTGATGGTAAATGGGATTGTTTCGTTAATTTCTCCTCCTGTTCTTTCCTTGTTAGTGTATAGGAATGCAAAAGATTTCCATGTATTAATTTTGTATCCTACTAATTTACCAAATTCATTGATTAACTCTAGTAGTTTTCTGGTAACATCTTTTTTTTAGAATTTTCTATGTATAGTATCATGTCATCTGTAATATTTTTATTCCTTTCCCAATTTGGATTACTTTTATTTCTTTTTCTTCTCTGATTGCCATGACTAGGACTTTCAAGCCTATCTTGAATAATAGTGGCAAGAATGAACATCTTTGTCTTATCCCTGATCTTAGAGAAAAAATTTTCAAATTTTCACCATTGAGAATGATGTTTGGTATTGATCTTATATATGGCCTTTACTATGTTGAGGTAGGTTCCCTCTATGTGCACTTTTTGGAGCATTTTCATTATAAATGGTTGTTGAATTTTGTCAAAGCTTTTTCTGCATCTATTGAGATGACTATATGGTTTTTATTCTTCAATTTGCATTTTGTCAAAGCTTTTTCTGCATCTATTGAGATGACTATATGGTTTTTATTCTTCAATTTGCTCATGAAAGAAATCAAGGAAGGCCTAACTAAATGGAAAGACATACCATGTTCATGAACCAAAAGATCCAACCTAGTAAATATGTCATCAACTTCCTCCAAACTGATCTATAGGTAGAATGAAATTCCTATCAATATTCCAGCAAGATCTTTATAGATATAGATAATATTCTTTTAAAATTTATATTGAAAGACATAGGTATTAGAATAAACCATTCTTGACAAATCACAATAAAGAGGTTGGACTCACTTTATCCAGTGCTTGAAAGTGAAAGTCACTCAGTCGTATCCTAACTCTTTTCAACCCAGGCTGGCATACTGGAGTGAGTAGATGTTCCCTTCTCCAGGGGATCGTCACAACTCGGATTTAATGCAAGTCTCCTGCATTTCAGGTGAATTCTTTACCAGCTGAGCCACCAGAGAAGCCCAAGAATATTGGTGTGGGTAACCAATCCCTTTTCCAGCGGATCTTCCCAACCCAGAAATTGAACTGGGGTCTTCTGCATTGCAGGCGGATTCTTTACCAGCTGAGCTACCAGGGAAGTCCAACATATGAAAGTGGAAGCATTGGGGATTGAACCCAGGGCTTCATGCATGCTAAGCATGTGCTCTACTACTGAGCTATACCCCCAACCAGTGCTTAGTCTCACTATATAGCTATAGCAGTCAAGATAGTTTGGTATTGCTGGAGGGAGGGACCGTAGATCACTGGGTCAGAATGCAGGATTCCAAAATAGATCAACACAAATATAATTAACTGATTTCTGACAAAGATGCAAAAACCAGTTCAATGAAATAAGGATAGATGTGTCCAGAAACTATTTTGATACATTTGAGCATCTGTAGGCAAAAAGAATGAACTTCGGTGTAAACTTTGCACTTTATACAAACAACAAAAACTGAAAATGTTATAATATTTCTATAAAAGTAGAGAAAAGGTCTTCAGGATTCAGGTCTATCCAGAATTCTTAGACACTAAAATCATGATCCATAGAAGTGAAAAATGACATATATGACCTAATCAAAATTTAAAACTTTTGCTCCATGGAAACTCTAATGAGCAAGATGAATAGGTAAACTAAAGAGGGAAGAAAGCATTTGCAAATCACATATTCAATGAAGGATTGGTTTCTAAAATATGTAAAGAGCTTTCTAAACTTAATAATAAAAGTCAAACAATTCAATTAGAAAATGATCAAAAGACATGAAGAAACATTTCACTGAAGAGAATACACAAATGGCAAAAGAAAAGTATTCAGCATCATTAGCTGAATGAAAATTTCAGAACATGAAAATTAAAACCACAATAGGATATCAGTACACATCTATTATAATGGTTGAAATTAAAACAAAAATAGTGATATACCAAATACTGGTGAGGAGACTAGGTCACTCCTCTATTGCTGGTAGCAATGTGTAAAGATATAGCCACCCTGGAGAATAGCTAGGCACTTTCTTATAAAACAAAACATGCAAATACTAAATGACCCAGCAGCTACACATTTGGGCATTTATCCCAGAGCAGTAGACACTAAGGTTCACACAAAAACCCTATATATAAATGCTTATAGCTCTGTTCTGAACAGTCCAAACCCATAGCTACTACTATGAGTCACCTGATAGAACAGGTAATACTCATGAGCCCAAAGGCAGAAATGAGGCTGAGAGTTAGGCATGCGTCAAGTATTATGCTGAGAGGGAAAGAAAAATGAAGCCAACTAAAGGACCAAGAAATAAGGTGCTGTGTATCAGGAATAGGAGCAGCAGGGACAGGATCAGGGCCACCAGGCAGCAAAAGTGAGATTGAGCAGATTTCCACGAATGCATAGTTGCCAGGACACCAGTCTGGTACTGCTTCAGCAACGGGATCAGCTGGACACCTGAGAGGTCCTTCAGCCTCTCCCTTGGAGAGAGCCCACACTGTCCCTGTGCTGGGGACAGCCCCACCTTTCTTTCTGTATTCACATTGCAGTGGTGAGCTCACCTCTATGGGGGCTCCAGAGAGCAGCATCGCATTCTTGCTTTCCGTGACCTGGCAGTTTCTGGGCTGCTCTTATCGCTGGGTCTTTGCCGTTGCTTGTTTCCTAGCAAAACTTTATCCTGGATCTTTTATTATTCACCCTGCTGTGTTTCTCAATCTGCAAAAGAGACAGAAACTGTTACAAGGGTTTTATAAAAAGAAACGTGTCCTTGAAAATCCGGCTGGGTTAACCTTGAAAAAGCCAGGTATTGATGAAATGGAGCATATGGAAGTTTCCTACACACAGAAGGAAACCAGTCATTTGAGCGTTGCTGTCCCTAGAACAGAACACAGCAACAGAGGCTGGAGGTGGGGCTTAGTGCATCGTAAGGAAGGGTTTCCTTTAACAGAACTCATGGTAACAGGGCGCCAAGGGGGTCTTGCCAACTCATTTCTCTGGATCTCTTTTATAAGGCAGACTTATCTACTGCCTCTGAGGCTTTGCCAAAGTAGGGTGACCACCTCAATGATTTCTCAAGGATTCTTTGTGGTCTCTTAACATCTAATTAGCATTTTTATGTACTTTCCTGGGGTTCAGTCCAGAAAGCCAAACAAATCATTTGCTAACCACCCTTGTTGAGGTTCCTCTGTGAAAGTGAGTGTAAATATCTTGTTAATCTTTCAGCCAGGAGTTCCTATCAATTCAGCTTGAGCTCAGCCAATAAGTTACAGCTTTCTGGATGCACACAAACTGAGCACGGGAAACTTTAAATAATCCTTTAGGGGCACAGCGGGGGCAACCTTACTTGGTCTCTGAGTATATTTTGAATCTCTTATTTCTTTTGCCAGTTACTTTCATGGAAGATGAGCCCCTTTACATATTTTTTGGTAAAGGACACTGGGTGTTTCCTCAGGACAAGTCGTGGCTGCAAGCACAGAGGACAAGGAAGCCGGCAGGCTCCTCCTAACCTCTGCTTAGACCAAGCTTGGGGTTCGGTCTCTCAAAGTCCAGTCCCTTTAGTGTGACTGACAAATTTTCTGCCCACTGTTTCTAACCAATTCTCACCTAGTCTCTCTCTCTTTTTTTTAGTTGTTTATTTATTTATTTTGTTTTTGGTTGTGTTGTGTCTTCTTTGCTGCATGCAGACTGTCTCTAATTGTGGTGAGTGGGGGCTCCCCATTATTGAGGTGCACAGGCTTCTAATTTTGACGACTTCTCTTGTTATGGAGCACAGGCTCTGAGCTCACAGGCTTCGGTAGTTGCAGCAAGTGGGCTCAGTAATTGCAGCACGCAGGCTTAGCTGCCCTGTGACATGAGGAATCTTTCCAGTCCAGGAAATAAACCCATGGCCCCTGCCTTGACAGGTGAATTCTTATCCACTGAGCCACCAAAGAAGTCCTATTTCTCTCTTAATCTCTTAAAGCTAAGTTCATATTGTTAAAAAAAATGCTCACATATTGAGGAAAGAGGCTGTCATCTTGGCTTACTCTCGGGTTACCTTAAATTTTATACTAACTAGAACAGGCTGTTTGTGGCCTATCAAACATACATTGTACATCTGCTTTAATTATTAAAGAAGAGGAGGGTATTGATCAGAAAGAATGTTCATGTTAAAAGTAAAAACTGAAGACTCCCTTCCTGCAGTGCCAATAATGGTCCTTTTGATGATAAGACTTTCTTCTGAGGTGCCAAGGCCATACTGACCCACTGTGTACATGATGATCTGTGTTTTTGAAACCTCGAAGATATGTACCCTTGACTTATGTGATGTTTTTAGATCTGACAAGACAGAAAACTGCCTTCTCCAGAGCAGTTTCTCAGAGTTGCCTGGGAAGGTGTCTCCTGGGCTGTCATCCTGAGTTTGGGTCAAATAAAACTCTTTTCTATTCCTAGTATAGATTGCCCTGAAAGGGACTGGTTCCTGTGGAAATGGAAATCCACACAGCTTTGCTGAGACCCGGCTCCTCCCAGGTTAGTTTATGACGGAAGAACCAGCTCTCTTCCAGAGTCACTATAAGAATTACATATTAAACATTTACTTTATTACAATTTAAGCATTGTGAGCTTTTGAGCATACAGTAGTAAAAACACAGGCATGCCCCTCCCCTTCTGCAAGCTGTATAGTCCAGGGAGGCTCTGTGTTTCTGACTGTGCTGTCAACTGACTTCACCAAGCTTGACACTCTGGTCAGTCCAATCTATGATCAGAGCTCATGTGTGTGTTTGTTTCCTTCACATTTTTGCTTATACATGGGGACCTAATATCTTACCTGTCTGAATATATATTGTAAAGTGGATTTCAATCGGATTTTCCTGATTCTGAGGGGGACTTGAGTGTTCGTCTCCTTCTTATGCTCAAATCTTGCCTGAACATCTAGCCCTTCCCTCTGATTTGCCTTCCTCTTTGTCATCCAAGTGGGCAAGAACTTGTCAGCTATGGAGGCCCTGCACTAAGCACCAGGGAGGCAAGTGAAAAGTTCACCTGCTCCTGCAATGGCTGAGGTCTTTTTCTGTTTTATCAGCAAAAGCATTTGGGGTCCCCGACCACTCAACTGCTACACCGTTCTTCCTTGCCCCAAACGGGCTAAAAATTTGCTAGACAGAAGCATACATTTTGCTGCAAGTGTTGGTGCAGAATTTTCTTTCTGATTATAAGCATTTCAAGAACTCTTTTCTGTCATAGGATTTAATTCAGTTACCAAATACCATTGAACATAGGGCAAGGGTTGGGAGCATTTTTCCTCTCTCTGCCTCAGAGACATTAAGCTCGATCATCATCCCAGTGTAGGGTAAATTCATGTTCCATTGTGTTCAAGGTCCTTGCCTTCTCACATGAATTCAAAATTCAAAATTCTCTCTCTTTCCATGTATTTAGTCTGAACCTTGGTCTCTTTAACTCCTGAATTCCATCTTGTACTGGTCCCTGGATTTAGGATTGCACTGATATCTGGTGTCTCTGAGCCAACTTAGCATCTTTCCTAGAGGATAGCATGGAGTCATAAGGGTGGCAGGTCACACACTGAGTGCTGCTAGGACCCAGGCATGTTCTGTATCATCTCATTTATCCCTCAAGGATACCAAGGATACTTCAATTGTCATCCTTCCTTTGCAAGTGAGGAAACAGGCTTGGGAGCCTCCAGTGACACCTAGGTGGCAAGTAAGAGGTGAAGTCTTGGGTCCAAACTCATTAGCGGGATCAGGAGCTGCACCTGACTGCATTCTATTGCCTTGCTCGTGATAAGAGGTCAGGGCTGTGTGGGTGTTTGTGTCTCAGGCCCCTGTATCCTGGTGCATCTGGATGAACAGAAGCTGTAGAAGATGATGCCTCATTGCATCACTTAGATGACAGGATGCTCTCCTTGGTCATCCTATATGAATATATGATTTGGTTTATTTCTCATAGAAATTGGAGAGAAATAGAGCTAAGTGCTCCTTCTCCTTGCCCCTGTTGGTGAACTTCTCAGAGCCAGGGACACCCTTGCACTTTTGCCTGCTGTCAGGGCCTGGCGGGGAGCCCGTGAAACTGGGAAACTTGCCATGTTTATTTCTCATATGTTCCTAGGCGACCTTCAATATCTGCCTCTGCCTCCCGGGGGTTTCTGGGAAGCAAAAAGCTGGGGGCTCTGGTCAAGGGAGCACTGGCTCCCAAGTCAAAAGGTCCAGGCTTTGGGACATGGGCCTCATCACTAATGATCCACATAGCACCCTTCCCTGAACACAGGCTGGCTGCCTCTTATTTTCTCAGGGAAATGAGGGTTTGATATCCTCCATCCTGTCCTATATTTCATTCCAAATAGGCCTTTGTGTATGGTTGTATATTATTCCAATGGCTTGCTTTTGTGATTATTTATAAAAATAATTGATATAGTGCCTGATGCCTAAATTCTCAAAACATGTCAATTCATCAAATATGTACAGCTGAGTGTTTGCTCAAAATTACATTTTATAGGGAAATTCTACCAGTTGTCTTGTTGGGTTTTCAAACAGCCAAATGAAATAAGCATCACTGCCCCCCCACTGCTTGACAGGAGAAGGTTTGCTACACATGAACAATGGGCGCATGACCCAGAATGACAGACCCGAGACACCCGTAGAGCCGTTGGCCCCAGCCTCTGTGGCAGGTGTCCCCAGCTGCTATTGGTATGAACTGGAATTCAGTGGAAATGGTGCTGAAAGACTTGAAAGTACAGACATGTTACTGTGATTGTTCCCTGACATTTCTAAGGAGCATCAGTGATCTTGACCCAGTAGGAGAACAGGTGTACAAACATATATATGTTTGTATGTGTGTATGTGTGGATGCGTGTGCTGATATGTCAGTGTTTTGTATGTATGTTTGTATGTGTTTGTATGCAGGCTTGTGCTTAGTGTGCATTATTTGTGTGTATGCATGCATGTAAATTTGGCTTCCTGGATGGTGCTAGAGGGAAAGAACCTGCCTGCCAATGCAGAAGACATAAGAGACTTGGGTTTGATCCCTGGGTCAGGAAGATCCCCTGGAGGAGGGCATGGCAATCCACTCCAATATTCTCATCTGGAAAATCTCATGGATGGAGGAGTCTGGCAGGCTACAGTCCATAGGGTCGCAAAGAGTTGGACATGACTGAAACGACTTAGCACCTAAACATGCGTGTATGCATGTATGTTTGTGTGTGTGTGTATGCATGTATGTCTCTCTGTGTGTGTATCTGTGTATATGCTTGTGCATGTATTTGTGTGCACATTTTCTTGTGTATGTATGCATCTATGTGTGTGTGTGTGTGTGTGTGTGTGTGTGTGTGTGTGCTTAGTTGCTCAGTCGTGTCTGACTCTTTGCGACCCCATGGACAGAGGATCCTGGTGGGCTACAGTCCATGGGGATTCTCCAGGCAAGAATACTGGTATGGGTTGCCATGCCCTCCTCCAGGGGATCTTCCCAACACAAGGATTGAACCCAGGGCCCCCGCATTGCAGGCAGATTCTTTACCGTCTGAGCCACCAGGGAAGCCCGTGTGTGTGTGTGTATGTACATAAAATTTTGAAAGAATAGGAGTATCCACTTCGTGTTTCTGAGTTCTCTATGTTATTATTTTTTCTACCACTCCAGGTCCTCTTCTACAAGCATTCCAGGCAGATACACAATGGTTGGCGCCCCCTGGACGGATCTTTGTCTTATTTCAGAGCACTGTAAATTTTCTAACTCTAAAATATTCTCAGTGTTCCCACCACTACTCATAAAAGACTCTACTCCTTTAATTCCTTCTTCTCTGTCTGGTTAAAGGCTAGTCCTTGTGCCTGCCAGACCTCCACCTCCTATCTCATGTAAAGTCTGAAACATCCAGTGCATGATCCCCCGCCTTCACCCCTGTATAGCAGAGAAAGGGGCTCAAGACTGACTGCCTGGCTGTGTGTTTTCTCATTCTGTCCACAAAAAAAAAAAAAAAAAAACAAACACAGAAAACCAAAAGCTCCTGAGCAGCCCTGAGGCAAGGCACTGGGGGCCAGGTACTTACAAACACGAGAGCCTGGGTCACACAAACCAGAACCCTACACCTATCTTCAGCGAGCTATTTGGGAAGAAAAAGAGCTTCTCATTCTAGTGGCAACATTGCCACAAATTGGATAATCTCTAAAAACAGTTGCTCACCACAGCTATTCTGCATTTGGGGGTCTTGTTAATGACTGTGCAAGCTAGTTTTAGGCTGTATGCCTGTGTGTGAAGTCGCTTTAGTCATATCCACTCTTTGTGACCCTATGGACTGTAGTCTGTCAGAGTCCTCTGTCCTAAGGATTGTCCAGGCAAGAATACTAGAGTGAGTTGCCAAGCCCTCCTCCAGGGGCTCTTTTGCTCAGGGAAACAAGTGCAAGTCATTTCAGTTATCATGCTTGGCCTCTTACATGGCCACATTTTAAATATTTTGTGAATTTTGGTATTTATTTGGGTTCAGGCTGGGGAACATTACCTTGCACTATTCCCCACGAGGGCCTGGTCATCCTTTCCTGCGGTGGATTTGGAGCTTCTGTTTCCTGGAGTTGCACTCTTGCTGCCCCAGACCCTTCAGGTGCACTGCTGACCAGCTCCTCTTGGAAGGAAGCTCCCTCTTTTCCTTGGAGATACCCCTGTCACCTGCCTCCCTGGGACACAGAGGTGGCCTGCAGAGCTGGTCACAGTGAGATGACTGAGGTCCCAGTTTGGGCGTTGGGACCACTGTTCTTTTAACAAAAGTTTTATTAATTTATTTTTGGCTGTGTTGGGTCTTTGTTGCTGCACAGGCTTTTCTCTAGTTGCAGCAAGCAGGGGCTCCTCTCTAGTTGCAGTGAGGGGGCTTCTCATGGCGGTGCCTTCTCCTGTTATGGAGCATAGGCTCTAGGATGTGTGGGTTTCCGTAGTTGTGGCTCCTGGGCTCTGGGGCACAGGTTCAGTCGTGGTGGTACACAGTCTTAGTTGCTCCGTGGCATGTGGGGTCTTCCTGAACTAGGGACTGGACCCATGTCTCCTGCATTGGCAGGTGGATTCTTTACCACTGAGCCACCAGGGAAGCCTGGGACTGCTGGGATTTTTTTCATTTTCTAAGAATTTATTTAATAAATATGAAGGAAATTAGCTTGAATTTTATTTTTTAAATAAACAAAAACATAAAGACCCAAAGTAAAAGTGGTAGAAACCAGCCGACGTGGTGATTCCATGGTGCCTTAGGAAGCAAGTCTCCATCATCCTCAGCCCGTGGCTTCCATTCTAAGGCCATCTCATGATCTAACATGGCTGCTAGAGCTCCAACCATCACATCAGCTGTATTCTGGGCCAATTAAGAAGGAAGGGGAAGGGAAGCACCTTCATACCATCGTCATTATAAAGAGAAGTCTCTGAAGTTTCCCACAGCATTTCTGCTTAAATTTTTTTTTTTTTGCTGTTTTTAATGAGCTGGATATGACTCTCCAAGCAACCTCTCAACCTCACCTTCAGTTCAGTTCAGTTCAGTTCAGTCGCTCAGTCGTATCCGACTTTCTGCGACCCCATGAATCACAGCATGCCAGGCCTCCCTGTCCATCACCAACTCCTGGAGTTCACTCAAACTCATGTCCATAGAGTTGGTGATGCCATTCACCCATCTCATTCTCTGTCGTCCCCTTCTCCTCCCGCCCCCAACCTTTCCCAGCATCAGAGTCTTTTCCAGTGAGTCAACTCGTCGCATGAGGTGGCCAAAGTATTGGAATTTCAGCTTTAGCATCAGTCCTTCCAATGAACACCCAGGATTGATCTCCTTTAGAATGGACTGGTTGGATCTCCTTGCAGTCCAAGGGACTCTCAAGAGTCTTCTCCAGCACCACAGTTCAAAAGCATCAATTCTTCACCTTAGAGAACACATATTGTTAGATTAGGGAAGTAAGAGGGCAGGGTTTTCTGGAGCTTTTAGGGGTACCATTTAGCTGAGGCTGTGTGGAAATATTAGGAAGACTCATGTCTATGCAGAGTGAAAGAACACTTGGGTCATCTGCATGCAGGTCACTAACACAGACCAATTCCCGGTGCTGAGACCTGGTGTGGCTCCAACCCCACCTGACTCAAACCTGAACCTCTTGGCCCTCCCAGGCACTCATTCACCAATTTCTATCAGTTCTGTCCTCCACATTTGGAATGGGGGATTTGTTTCTATGGTCACAATGCTCTTTTAATTAAAGCTCACCCTGTGGCCACTGTTCTTTCAGGGTCACCTGCCATCTTCCCCTGGGAGTTTCCCCTCGCCCACTCCCAAGGCAAGGTTGCGAATCCCCCACAACTCACAGGTGTCCTCTCTGTCCATCTCATGCTCCTCCCAAGGTTCCTCCCAGGTATGCTGGTCTCTTCACCTTCAGCTATCAAATCTACCCCCTGGTCGCCTGCTTGCCAGGCACTGCTCTCCCCATCTCTTCTGCAGGTGACTGCTTTTCTTGTCACATTCTTCAGTCCCACTGGAATCTCAGCTCTTTTGAGGCATATTCTCTGGTCCTTCTCACTTGAAGAGACCATGACATTTATGGGGACTGTGAACCCCCTTTTATATGGAGTACAGTCGTGCTAGCATCCTCTTCTCAGTACTGTAATCTCCTTGAGTGAAAGAGTAAACCCCCCCCATACCTTAGTGTGGGGGCTTCCCTGCTGGCTCAGTAGTAAAGAACCTGCCTGCCAGTGCAGAAGACACATGTTCGAACCCCAGGTCAGGAAGATCCCCTGGAGAAGGAAATGGCAACCCACTCTAGTATTCTTGCTTGGGAAAAACCACGGACAGATGTGCCTGGTGGGTTGTGGTCCATGGGGTCGCAAAGAGTCAGAGGCATCTTAGTGACTGAAGAGTGACACCACCTTAGGGACTTTAATGCTTAAAAATGGCTTACATGTAACAGTTTGAAGTCTTTCTTGGTTGTTTATCTGCTCTGTGGTACACTTCAAACCCTACTGAATGTATACTATTATTTTCAATATAAAAACATTCTCATCTGAACATTGTAGTAATTGCATTTGGGAGAATTCAGGGAAATAAAGTATAAATACACTGGTGGGAATATTAATCAAACCAATTTAAAAACAATGAAATAAACAATTAAGTGATGTTTATTATGATATATCTCAAATCCTTCCAAAGTAGTCATACTCTTTGATCCAGAAATATGTCCTAGAGAGAAACAATGAATAAGCATTTGTGCAAAAGATGTTATTCCTGCAGTCTTTATACAAACATCAACTGGGGAACAATTTCAAATTCCAGCCACAGGAAAAGTGACATTTGAATTTTGATCTGGCAACCTATGAAATATACTTTTTTCTTGCATTTATTATTGCCTTTATTAAAATGGTAATCATAGAAAGCATTGTAAAATACAAAATATTGTTTTTGCTAGACTATTAAGCTTAAATGGAGAAGGAAATGGCAACCTACTCCAGTGTTCTTGCCTGGAGAATCCCAGGGACGGGGAAGCCTGGTGGGTTTCCGTCTATGGGGTCACACAGAGTCGGACACGACTGAAGTGACTCAGCAGCTCAGCAGCATTAAGCTTAAAAAGCAGATTCACAACAGTATGATCAGTATATCTATCTCCAGATATCATTTATGTTTGTGTCTCTGCATGTATACACACATCATGTTGACAACAGATATATATATATATACACACACACAACTCCAATTATATATTTCAGGTTAGGTATATATGTATATATATATCTAGTATATATCTAAATCTATGTCTATTCACTCATTTACATGGACATATACATGTATATCCAATCTGTTTGTCTATTTGTTGTTTATCTACCTATCTGTCTATATGGCTGGATTTTAAAAACTCAAAAATTTTAAAGTGGTTCTGTTTTAGAAAAAGGCTTATAGGAGAATGGTTTTCGCTTTTACAGTTTTCGTCTCCAAAATGTGCCCTTATGAACATGCATTGTTTTCTTTTAATGAAAACAATATATCTCTTTTCCAAGAGTACTTTACCCACCATTTCACATTTATGACCATCAAGACTTTCTAAAAGTTGGACTGCAATTTAAATAAAAATAGCAATAGCCAAGACAATGGGCATTTTCCCCTCTCTGGCAGTCACACAATGAGAATGCATTTGACACACAGCCCAGAACATTCCGAGTGAACTAACAGCAGGAAACACACTCAGGCTGAGATCATTTTAACTTACTAGATGACAATTTGTTCTAAATTTCAAAAGTTAACCCAGCAAGTAGGATTTGGCCACAAGGATAGAATATTAAAAAATCATTTCAACCTAACTCGTCCAGCAAAGAATAATTTCTCACCATTGTTTGCATAAGGCCCAAATGTCTGTGTTATGTGTTTGCATCTTTACAGAGGCAGTTTTCACAACAAACAAACCCAACAACTCCCTGACCTGGTGCTCAGTGTACTCCAGGTGCCCTGCTGAGTATTTTTATGCAGTATTCCTCCTTATAAGTACACTCCCACGGCATGGGTGTTTTTCTTGTTTTTGTTTTCCTTTATGATGCAGAGATGTATAGTAACTTAGCAGAGGGTTGTGGTGACAAATGAAGCTTTCCTGGTGGCTCAGATGGTAGAGAATCTGCCTGCTTTGCTGGAGACTTGGTGACAAATGAAGAAATTCTACAGGTCAAGTGCCCGACTCAATGCCTGGAGTGTACTGATACACGTAACAATGGTAGCTTTCCTGGTGGATCCCACCTGAGAAAGACCTTTCTAGGGCAACAGGTGAGACAAGCAGTCAAAAATGTTTTCTGATCAGAGACCTCTGCAGATATCCATTACTCTTCTGAGACCAGGGGCCACATGAATAGGGTTTCTACCTGTTTGTTATTGGGGTCTCTTTATGACAAGGGCCAGAGAAAATCGGTAACTGGGGGCAAGACCTTCATGCCAGGGAAGAAGGGATAGCAGGCAGAAGGGCAGAAGGACTCTTCAGCTGGAGATGGAAGAAAACGACTAACAGATACTATGGGCTCCTGATAGGAGGAGGGCTGCAGGTGACCACTGGGTACAACTTCTATCCTTCTAGAAAATTTCACTCCCCCTTGACTCAACTGGGACGACATGCGGGTCAGTGCCTCAACCCCTGCTCCTGGTTTCTTCTTCATCCGTTTCTGTTTCTCAGTTGTCAGCACACATCTGCGTCTCAGCCACTCTGTGGCCACTGCAGGAAAGGGTTTTATGAGACTCAGTATAGTCAAATCTAATGTCTGTTGCCTATGTTCTTTCCAGAATGTTTCCCACTGTGATCCACACAGTAAGTTATAATAAAAAAGGTGGCATATGTCCATCCTCTTCAACTCTTGACCTAGATTTTAGGAAAGAAGTACCCCCAGGGATTCATGTGGCCTGTGGGAGGCTCACCACTAATCCGCACTACTTCTTTGGGTGAATAATAAAAAGCGTCCCCTCTGGGAACACATAACTGCAAACACATGGTGCTTTTTCATGGCAGACCCTCCCCTGCTCCAATGTGCAAACTTGAATTTCAACTCTCACTCCCCTTGGCTAGACACTCTGCTTAATAACAGTGCATGATCTGTACAACTGTACATAATGACTCATAAAGGTGGAGACTTACTTTCTAGAGGAAAGCAGGATGAATGTATGAGAATAATAACCTTTAGAGAAGGAATAAAAGAAAGTACACCAGGGGCTTGGGACAAGTTTGTCCTTTGCTGTTGAACATGTTGCTGACTGAAAACATACCACATGGTCTTAAAAATAAACAGGCCCTCGGTGAGCTGTCCTAATTAATTCATTTATTCTTTCAACATTCATTGTCGTGACTCTCTGCCAGACTTGGTGCTAGCCTTAAGGATTCAGGGGTTAAGATGGTGATTGTCATCCATCTATCTTAGCCTGGAGTCCATGGGCCTGACCTCTAAGAGGCTAAGGTCATACATGTGAAGATAGGTGTGAGTGTGGGCCCATGCTCATTTTCTGAGGAGGGGGACACTTCAGAAAATTTTAAGGGACAAGAGGCACGGGGGAAGACCTGCTCTAACTGGTATTGATGCAGCAGCAGACCTAGCACCAGGTTAGCCCCACAGAATGGAAAAAGATAAGCGAAAACCAGTGGCCATACAAGGTATTGTACCACCCCTTTGCTTTCTGGTACTTTCCTTTTTCATACAGAGTAGAGGAGAACTATGGAAAGAGACAGAAACTATAGAAATGCAGATAGAATAGTCAATAATTAGGAAAAGGAAAGGAGCGCAAAACTCAAAAAGCAGAAGGCTAAGGTGGGAGAAATTTCTTTGGTGAAAATATTTGGTACCTCCTCTCATTGCTTCACACACACACACAGAAAGGAGAACACATGTAGTGCAGCACACATATGCACCCCCACATGCATACACCAAAAGGAGGCACGTAGTACATTCTTTCCATTCACTGTAGAAGCTCACACTTGTACATAAAGTAGGCATGTAGCACATCTTTGAATGTTTAATAAACACACATACACAGAAAGGAGAGGCATCTAGCACACCACACATATGCATAGACACACATATGGATAGATGGAAAGAGGAAGGCATTTACACAACCCTTCCTACTGCATAGGCCACCTATATACACGCAAACACAGGGAAACTTTCTGTAGTCATAGATTTATGCATTAGCTGATTACACGGATCAGCAGACTTACAATAGTTTAATATATTAATTAGTTTAGTGTGGCAATTCTCCAGTTCTTTAATATGCTAAAATGAATTACTGTGTATCTAAAGAATTATGTAAGATATGATTTTTCTCAAAGTTTTGATCAAGGATAGATTCTAATTTTAAACGTTTTCGGAACATTTCATAAGATTTTTTTTGTGGTTGATTTTGAGAAGAGTAAGCTGGACACAATGAGCTCAATCAGGTCTCCCAATTTGAAGAAACGATATCATGAGTTGCGCTGCAGAGTGATCGGGCTTCTTTCAAACCGTCCTTGTCATGCCTGGAGAGAAGAGGCTGGATTCCAAGGGGCTTGTGAGCACATTACCAAAGTGTCCTAACTAAAGTATTGTAAGGAGATGAGGAGTGGATATGACTAGACAGGAATGTGCCGAGTAGGAGCCGGTGTGAGTGTGTGAGGACCACTAAGGTGATGATGATGGATGGCGATGATATCTGTGATAACTGTGATGATGATGGCAGAGGTGAGGATGATGGTGATGATGAGGGTGATGACGGTAGTGATGATGATAACCATGATGCTGCTGACCATGATGAAGATGAGGATGATCATGCTGGTAATATGACAATGATGATAGCAACAACTGGTACTATTAAGAGTTAACAATCCTGAGCACACGCTTTGTGAAGGTGGTATGATTTAACACACGGAGGACTACCTACATGGTGCATCCTGCAGCTTCTACTCAACAATATTCTAGCGTAGGGTATCTATATGCATAATCCCAAACTAACTGCAAGCATCTCACTCTCATTTTAACATATGGAGAAACTGGGTTTAAAAGGGCTTCACTGGCCAAGTTCACACAGCCACTAAAAGGTAGGGCTTCCAGTTTGAACAACTGTGCTCTGTCTTCAGAGCCTAAACTCTTGACCATTCATTTACAGAGCAGTTGTTTTATACCAGACAGTGCTGAGTGTTTATAAACATCAATCCTCACCACAGTTCTTTGAGAAGTGTGTCATTACTCCTACTTTATGGATGAGAAAATGGAGGTTGATATTGTTAAGCAAGTTGCCCAATCTCATCTAGCTGGTTAGAGTGAGACTTCAACCAAGCTGCCTTATTCAAAAAGTGGGACATAATTTAATCTGCATGTTTCATCCAAGATCTGTGACATTTCTTAACTTGAACTCAGCAAGGACTGGTGAAGCAGCAAGTTGGGGGAACTAGACATCATACACAATGTGTGATCTGCAGAAAGATGTATGGCCAGCCTCTGATAAGTACATGGAGAAAGCCTGAAGTCAACCCAAGATGGAAATCTCTCTGAGATTCTGTACTCTGAATTATTCTTTCAAACATTTTGTTAATATCAGGGAAAGGACAATCCAGGCAAAGAGAAGAATGTATGTTAAGACTAGATACATGAGGGCTTCCCTGGTGGCTCAGTGGTAAAGAATTTGCCTGCCAATGCAGGAGACCTGGGTTTGATCCCTCGCCCAGGAAGATCCCACATGCCATGGAGCATGTGTACCGCAACTCCTGAGCTTGTGATCTAGAGCCCAGGAGTTGAAACTACTGAGCCCATTGCTGCAACTACTGAAGCCCAACACTCTGCAGCCTGTGCTCAGCAACAAGATAAGCAGTCACCATGAGAAGCTGGTACACCTCAACTAGAGAGTAACCCCACTTTGCACAGTTACAGAAAAGCTCACACAGCAATGAAGGCCCAGCATAGCCAAATAAGTAAATAAAATTATATAAAAAAGACTTAGATATATGCAAAATAAAACAGTGCTTGATGAGAAACAGGAAATTAGAACTAAGGGTTGTACAGTCAGAAGAAAAGTGGTAGGTGGTGGTAAGGAGACAAGATTTGGCTTGTATGTCAAGGGTCTGTGTGCCAGGTTGGGAACGACAGTCTTCCCCGTGTGAATGAAGCAGGAGTTGCCAGAAGTTCTGTTTTGTCTTGGTTTGGTTAGGTTTGTTTCATCCTTAGAAGAGGATTGACCTGGTTTGTTTACTAAGAAGACAATCCTGGGGGTATCTAGGAGAGATGTTTCCTGAGATATAAGCAGATGTGGAGACATTGATTACAATACTCAAAATTAGAGGTGTGGAAGGAGTAAATAGAAGGAGGCCTGTGAAACATGAAGGGAAGATGAGATATATCCATGGCTCTTGTCACTTTGATGCTGCTGCTGCTGCTAAGTCGCTTCAGTCGTGTCCGACTCTGTGCGACCCCACAGACGGCAGCCCACCAGGCTCTGCCGTCCCTGGGATTCTCCAGGCAAGAACACTGGAGTGGGTTGCCATTTCCTTCTCCAGTGTATGAAAGTGAAAAATGAAAGTGAAGTCGCTTAGTCGTGTCCGACTAGTAGCGACCCCACGGACTGCAGCCCACCAGGCTCCTCTGTCCATGCGATTTTCTAGGCAAGAGTACTGGAGTGGGTTGCCATTGCCTTCT
Source organism: Moschus berezovskii (assembly GCF_049115385.1). Classification (NCBI taxonomy): domain Eukaryota; kingdom Metazoa; phylum Chordata; class Mammalia; order Artiodactyla; family Moschidae; genus Moschus; species Moschus berezovskii. The sequence continues at coordinate 84,630,241 of NC_142462.1, forward strand.
CCACTTTAGCCTTCTGCAAATTCTCATTTCCAGGGATAGGATTAAGGGTGCAAAATATTCCAACAGGAAGTCATCAGTTTCATCTTATCCAGAGAATGGACATTTTGTAATGACTTGGCTATAAAATGCAATTGGAAACATATTTTCTTAAAGCCTACATTTTAACTTCTCATGTTGTAGATGGGATAATGCTGCAAGTCATGACTTTTGCAGCAAAGAAGACTGGAGAGTTAATTTTCCTTCTTCTTTCCTGAGAGTGCAGAAGTGCAATCACTTTTTCTGAGAGTGCAATCATTCAGTTGCATAAGCCAGCAAAAGGCTCCATAGTTTGATTTTTTTGCTTCCCTGGGCATTGGTGCTTGATTAGAAATCAAGGTGCAAACATCTATAGGACTCCTCCTTATTAACTGGAAAACTTCTGAATCTTAGGAAATCAAGTCTTTGAAAAAGGAACACTTCTACACTGTTGGTGGAATGTAAATTGGTGCAGTCTCTATGGACAACAGTAGGAAGGTTCCTTAAAAAACAAAAATAGAGCTACCCTATGATCCTTCAATCCTACTTCTGTGTATCCAGAGAAAACCAGAGTAAAAGATACCTATTCATTGCAAGGTATTCACAACAGCCAAGATATGGAAGTAGCCTAAATGTCCATCAACAGATAAATGGATAAAGAAGATGTGGTATATATATACAATGGAATATTACTCAGCCATGAAAAGAATGGAATAATGCCATTTGCTGCAACATGGATGGATCTAGAGATTATCATACAAAGTGAAGTAAGCCACACAGACAAATATCATATGATATCACTAATACACAGAATCCAAAACAAGTGATACAAATGAACTTATATACAAGATAGAAATAGACCCACAGCCATAGAAAACAAACTTATGCATACCAAAGGGGGACGTGTGAGGAGCAATAAATTACACTCCTATATAAAAAATAGATAGCCAATAAGAAACTACTATATAGCACAGGGAACTATACCCAATATTTTGTAATAACATAAAAGGACAAAGAATCTGAAAAAGAATATATATATATTCTGTACACTTGAATCAGCTGTACAGTTGAAGCTAATACAAAATGGTAAATCAATTATATTTCAGTAAAAAAGCATTAAATTCTCTAGAGCTGTATAAAAAAAGAACCCAGCTTTCCAAATGGAAAGTATCCCTTCTTAGAGGCCTTGTGATGTGGCAGAATGAATTTTGAGATTAGGATGATCTGAAATCAAAGTTTGATCCTCTGAAAAATTATCTCTGTGACTCTTCAGTTCTAATACTCAATTCCAATGTGTGTGTGGGGGGGAAGCTTTCTCCACTCCCACAGCAATGTTGCAACACTAGCTGGGTGTCCTACAATTCAACTTAATCTTAATATTATATACCTGCAGGTAATGTCAGATCGAACAGATTAAGTGCAGCCCCATAAGACTGCACTGCACTCCACTCCCCAGCCCCAACTTCACATACCAGTCACCAGTCCAGGTTGTCACCTGTGCTTCTAATCAGCTGACTGTAGATCTGAGGGTCCCATGACCCCTTCCTGGGATACGATTAATTTGCTAGATCAGCTCATAAAACTGAGAGTAGGATTTTAGTTTATTATCAGAGGATATAACCCAGTTATAAAAGAATATAACCCAGAAATATCTAGATGGACGAGATGCACAGGCCAAGTTATAGGGAAGCATCCATGCCTTCTCCAGGGACCCCACCGTCCCTGAAACTCCACTTGTTCACAAACTTGGAAGATCTTTGAACTCACTCTTTTGATTTTTCATGAAGATTTCAATACAGAGGCACAGTCGATTAAATCATTGGCCAGTGCTGATTGAGTCAGCCTGCAGCCCCACTCTTCTTCCTGGAAATTAGGAGAGGGCGGAGCTGAGAGAATTACAAACCTCTCATCACTTGGCGGTTCCCCTGGCATCAAGCCCTCATTGGTTAGGTGCTTTTCAAAGTTCACCTTTACCAGTTGCGGTAGAAAGAGCTTGTTATGAATAATAAGACACCCACTTTATCTTTACAGCTCTGAACTGATTTCTAGAACTGAGGACAAGAGACCAAATATAACAAAAGCTTTCACTGCTCTTATTGCTCAGGAAATAACAAGGGTTTTGGGATCTATGAGCCAGAAACTATGAAGGAAGACCAAATATATATGAGAAATATATTTTGGTCATCTGAATGACCAAATATATTTTTCTTATAGATCACAGTATCACAGTGACCATGAACATTGTCTTAGTTTCTCTAAGGCTCTAATTTCTTATACGTAAAAATATGGGAAAAATAATAATCTAGTCAATAAAACTGTTGTGAGTTTAAGTGAATTAATCCAGGTCCAGTACATCCCAAGAATGTAGAAGTTAGTTAATGAATGCTTATAGAATGCACCCATCCATCACTTTTACATCAGGTACTCTCACAGAGGGCATCCTACAAGCTGTTATATAGTTCTATTTTTTTTAAGGTAATTAATTTATTTTTTATTGGAGGCAAATTATTTTACAATATTATATTGGTTGGTTTTGCCATACATTGATATGAATTTGCCCCGGGTTTACATAAGTTCCCCCTCCTGAACCCCCCTCCCACCTCCCTCCTCCCTTTATCCTCCCTCTGGGTCATCCCCGCATGCCAGCCCCGAGCATCCTATAACATGCATTGACCCTGAACTAGTGATTCGTTTCACATATGACAACATACGTGTTTCAATGCCATTCTCCCAAATCATCCCACCCTCACCCTCTCCCATAGAGTCCCAAAGACTGTTCTATACATCTGTGTCTCTTTTGCTGTCTCGTATACAGGGTTATCATTTGCATCTTTCTAAATTCCATATATATGTGTTAGTACACTGTATTGGTGTTTTTCTTTCTGGCTTACTTCACTCTGTATAATAGGCTCCAGTTTCATCCACCTCATTAGAACTGATTCAAATGTATTCTTTTTAATGGCTGAATAATACTCCATTGTGTATATGTACCAAAGCTTTCTTATCCATTCGTCTGCAGATGGACATCTAGGTTGCTTCCATGTCCTGGCTATTATAAACAGTGCTGCAATGAACATTGGAGTACACGTGTCTCTTTCAATTCTGGTTTCCTCGGTGTGTATGCCCAGGAGTGCGATTGCTGGATCATATGGCAGTACTATTTCCAATTTTTTGAGGAATCTCCATACTGTTCTCCATAGTGGCTGTACTAGTTTGCATTCCCACCAACAGTGTAAGAGGGTTCCTTTCTCTCCACATCCTCTCCAGCATTTATTGCATGTAGACTTTTGGATAGCAGCCATTCTGACTGGTGTGAAATGGTATCTCATTGTGGTTTTGATTTGCATCTCTCTGATTATGAGGGATGTTGAGCATTTTTTCATGTGTTTGTTAGCCATCTTTATGTCTTCTTTGGAGAAATGTCTGTTTAGTTCTTTGGCCCATTTTTTGATTGGGTCATTTATTTTTCTGGAATTGAGCTGCAGGAGCTGCTTGTATAATTTGGAGATTAATCCTTTATCCGTTGCTTCATTTGCTATTATTTTCTCCCATTCTGAAGGCTGTCTTTTCACCTTACTTATAGTTTCCTTTGCTGTGCAGAAGCTTTTGATTTTAATTAGGTCCCATTTGTTTATTTTTGCTTTTATTTCCAATATTCTGGGAGGTGGGTCATGGAGGATCCTGCTGTGATTTATGTCGGAGAGTGTTTTGCCTACGTTCTCCTCTAGGAGTTTTATAGTTTCTGGTCTTACATTTAGCTCTCTAATCCATTTTGAGTTTATTTTGGTGTATGGTGTTACGAAGTGTTCTAGTTTCATTCTTTTACAAGTGGCTGACCAGTTTTCCCAGCACCACTTGTTAATGAGACTGTCTTTTCTCCATTTTATATTCTTGCCTCCTTTGTCAAAGATGAGGTGTCCATAGATGCGTGGATTTATCTCTGGGCTTTCTATTTTGTTCCATTGATCTATATTTCTGTCTTTATGCCAGTACCATACTGTCCTGATGACTGTGGCTTTGTAGTAGAGCCTGAAGTCCGGCAGGTTAATTCTCCCAGTTCCATTCTTCTTCCTCAAGATTGCTTTGGCTATTCGAGGTTTTTTGTATTTCCATACAAATTGTGAGATTATTTGTTCTAGTTCTGTGAAAAATATCTTTGGTAGCTTGATAGGGATTGCATTGAATGTATAAATTACTTTGGGTAGTATACTCATTTTTACAATATTTATTCTTCCAATCCATGAACATGGTATATTTCTCCATCTATTAGTGTCCTCTTTGATTGCTTTCAGTAGTGTTTTATAGTTTTCTATGTACAAGTCTTTTGTTTCTTTAGGTAGATATATTCCTAAGTATTTAATTCTTTTCGTTGCAACAGTGAATGGAATAGTTTCCTTAATTTCTCTTTCTGTTTTCTCACTATTAGTGTATAGGAATGCAAGGGATTTCTGTGTGTTGATTTTATATCCTGCAACGTTACTGTAATCATTGATTAGCTCTAGTAGTTTTCTGATAGAGTCTCTAGGGTTTTCTGTGTAGAGGATCATGTCATCAGCGAACAGTGAAAGTTTTACTTCTTCTTTTCCAATTTGTATTCCTTTTATGTCTTTTTCTGCTCTGATTGCTGTAGCCAAAACTTCCAGAACTATGTTGAATAGTAGTGGTGAGAGTGGGCACCCTTGTCTTGTTCCTGACTTTAGGGGAAATGCTTTCAGTTTTTCACCATTGAGGATAATGTTTGCTGTGGGTTTGTCATATATAGCTTTTATTATGTTGAGGTATGTCCCTTCTATTCCCACTTTCTGGAGGGTTTTTATCATAAATGGATGTTGAATTTTGTCGAAGGCTTTCTCTGCATCTATTGAGATAATCATATGATTTTTATTTTTCAGTTTGTTAATGTGGTGTATTATGTTGACTGATTTGCGGATATTGAAGAATCCTTGCATTCCTGGGATAAAGCCCACTTGGTCATGATGTATGATCTTCTTAATATGCTGTTGGATTCTGATTGCTAGAATTTTGTTAAGGATTTTTGCATCTATGTTCATCAGTGATATTGGCCTGTAGTTTTCTTTTTTTGTGGGGTCTTTACCAGGTTTTGGGATTAGGGTGATGGTGGCCTCATAGAATGAGTTTGGAAGTTTCCCTTCCTCAGCAATTTTCTGGAAGAGTTTGAGTAGAATAGGTGTTAGCTCTTCTCTAAATTTTTGGTAGAATTCAGCTGTGAAGCCGTCTGGACCTGGGCTTTTGTTTGCTGGGAGATTTTTGATTACAGTTTCAATTTCCGTGCTTGTGATGGGTCTGTTCAGATTTTCTATTTCTTCCTGGTTCAGTTTTGGAAAGTTGTATTTTTCTAGGAATTTGTCCATTTCTTCCAGGTTATTCATTTTATTGCCATATAATTCCTGATAGTATTCTCTAATAATCCTTTGTATTTCTGTGTTGTCAGTTGTGATCTCTCCATTTTCATTTCTAATGTTATTGATTTGGTTCTTCTCCCTTTGTTTCTTGATAACTCTGGCTAGTGGTTTGTCAATTTTATTTACCTTCTCAAAGAACCAGCTTTTGGCTTTGTTGATTTTTGCTATAGTCTCTTTTGTTTCTTTTGCATTTATCTCTGCCCTAATTTTTACAATTTCTTTCCTTCTACTAACCCTGGGGTTCTTCATTTCTTCCTTTTCTAGTTGCTTGAGATGTAGAGTTAGGTTATTTAGTTGACTTTTTTCTTGTTTCTTGAGGTGTGCCTGTATTGCTATGAACTTCCCCCTTAGCACTGCTTTTACAGTGTCTCAGAGGTTTTGGGTTGTTGTGTTTTCATTTTCATTCATTTCTATGCATATTTTGATTTCTCTTTTGATTTCTTCTATGATTTGTTCGTTGTTCAGCAGCGTGTTGTTCAGCCTCCATATGTTGGCATGTTTAATAGTTTTTGTCCCATAACTGAGATCTAATTTTACTGCATTGTGGTCAGAAAAGATGCATGGAATGATTTCAACTTTTTTGAATTTACCAAGGCTAGATTTATGGCCCAGGATGTGATCTATCCTGGAAAAGGTTCCATGTGCACTTGAGAAAAAGGTGAAATTCATTGTTTTGGGGTGAAATGTCCTATAGATATCAATTAGGTCTAACTGGTCTATTGTATCATTTAAAGATTGTGTTTCCTTGTTAATTTTCTGTTTAGTTGATCTATCCATAGATGTAAGTGGGGTATTAAAATCTCCCACTATTATTGCATTATTGTTAATTTCCCCTTTCATACTTGTTAGTAATTGTCTTACATATTGCGGTGCTCCTATGTTGGGTGCATAAATATTTATAATTGTTATATCTTCATCTTGGATTGATCCTTTGATCATTATGTAGTTTCCTTCTTTGTCTCTTTTCACAGCCTTTGTTTTAAAGTCTATTTTATCTGATATGAGTATTGCTACTCCTGCTTTCTTTTGGTCTCTATTTGCATGGAATATCTTTTTCCAGCCCTTCACTTTCAGTCTGTATGTGTCCCTCGTTTTGAGGTGGGTCTCTTGCAGACAACATATATGGGGGTCTTGTTTTTGTATCCATTCAGCCAGCCTTTGTCTTTTGGTTGGGGCATTCAACCCATTTACGTTTAAGGTAATTATTGATAAGTACGATCCCGTAGCCATTTTCTTTATTGCTTTGGGTTCGAGTTTATACACCCTTTCTGTGTTTCCTGTCTAGAGAAGATCCTTTAGCATTTGTTGGCGAGCTGGTTTGGTAATGCTGAATTCTCTCAGCTTTTGCTTGTCTGTAAAGCTTTTGATTTCTCCTTCATATTTGAATGAGATCCTTGCTGGGTACAGTAGTCTGGGCTGTAGGTTATTTTCTTTCATCACTTTAAGTATGTCTTGCCATTCCCTCCTGGCCTGAAGAGTTTCTGTTGAAAGATCAGCTGTTATCCTTATGGGAATCCCCTTGTGTGTTATTTGCTGTTTTTCCCTTGCTGCTTTTAATATTTGTTCTTTGTGTTTGATCTTTGTTAATTTGATTAATATGTGTCTAGGAGTATTTTGCCTTGGGTTTATCCTGTTGGGGACTCTCTGGGTTTCTTGGACTTGGGTGATTATTTCTTTCCCTATTTTAGGGAAGTTTTCAACTATTATCTCCTCAAGTATTCTTTCATGGTCTTTCTTTTTGTCTTCTTCTTCTGGGATTCCTATGATTCGAATGTTGGAGCGTTTAACATTGTCCCAGAGGTCTCTAATATTGTTCTCATTTCTTTTAATTTGTTTTTCTTTATTCCTCTCTGTTTCATTTATTTCTACAATTCTAACTAGCTCGCTTATCCTGTCTTCTGCCTCTGTTATTCTACTGTTTGTTCCCTCCAGAGTGTTTCTGATCTCATCTATTGTATTATTCATTGTATATTGACTCTTTTTTATTTCCTCTAAGTCCTTATTAAACCTTTCTTCCATCTTCTCAATCCTTTTCTCCAGGTTATTTATCTGTAACTCCATTTTGCTTTCAAGATTTTGAATCATTTTCACCACCAAAATTCGAAATTCTTTTTCATGTAGATTCCCTATATCTTCCTCTTTTGTTTGTGTTGGTGGGCATTTATCTTGTTCCTTTACTTGCTGGGTATTTCTCTGCTTCTTCATCTTGCTTATAATGCTTTGCTTGGGGTGGCCTTTCCCTCTTCTGGCCGTTTGTGGAGTTCTCTTTATTATGTAGTTTCCTTGCTGTGTGTGGGGTTGGACAGGTGACTTGTCAAGGTTCCCTGGTTATGGAAGACTGTGTCGGTGTTCTGGTGGGTGGAGCTGGATTTCTTCTCTCTGGAGTGCAATGAAGTGTCCAGTAATGAGTTATGAGATGTCAGTGGGTTTGGAGTGACTTTGGGCAGCCTGTATATTGAAGCTCAGGGCTAGTTTCCTGTGTTACTGGAGAATTTGCGTGGTATGTCTTGCTCTGGAACTTGTTGACCCTTGGGTTTAGCGTAGGTATGGAGACGTTTGATGAGCTCCTATCGATTAATGTTCCCTGGAGTCAGGACTTCTCTGGTGTTCTCAGGATTCGGGCTTAAGCCTCTTGCCTCTGGTTTTTGGTCTTATTCTTGGAGTAGTCTCTAGACGTCTCTATCTGTCATTTCCAAGGTGGTTCCCTCTGTTTTAGCTTCTGTCTGCTGGTCTCTTCAGTGTCTAATTTCCGCCCTGATACTAGGGGGTGGGTGGACACTTTTTAAGGCTCAGTTGTTCAGTCCTGTTCTGGGAAGGGAGGAACGCTGCAGTCGATTATCTCTGGCGTCTGTGGGGAGTGCTCGCAGCGTCTCGGCCACACTGGGTTTGCCCCCGCTCACAGCACGTATGCTGTCCCAGTCTATACTGCACAGGCTCTAGGTTGCTCTGCCGGGAATGGTCTGAGGCCGGCACCGGGTTGTATGCACTTCCCAGGTCTTAGCGGCTCAAGTTCAGGTTCTCAAGTACTCCACAAAGGCGCAGACTTGGTTGGGCCTGCGTTTTGTGCCTTCCCCAGTCCGAGCAGCTCAGGGGACCAGGTGTTTGGCGAGCGCGGTCTCTGCGACTTATCGCCTCCCCAGTCCCCGCCACTCAGTTTTCTGGGTGTACAACCGGCGCACCTTCTCAGGGGGATATCGACCGGCCCAAGCCCAAGAAGTCCTGATTAGCAACAAGCCTGTCTGCAGTTTGTATCAGATGCCTTTCTGGGGCCAGGGTTGCCCGCTCCGGCTCTGGCTGCGCTCCCTGCCTGTCTGGGCGGGGAATGGGGGATGGGCCGACCGCAGCCGGCTCGCTCTGCTCAGTCCTTTATTCTGTGAGCGGGGCTGGCCGAGTCATAGGTTAGAGCTTTCCGCCTTTTCGTGGGGAAGCTATCCCACAGTCTGCTTTGCTCTCCCCAGTTCTCTCAAATTGTTCTCGCGGCATTCAAGCCCAGTCCTCTCTCTCTAAGCAGTTCAGCCGGCTCCTCCCTGCCCAGCCCCCGCTGCTAATGGCGTATGCAGGCGTCTGCGCTGCTTCTCCGCTGGGAGTTACCGTTTGGCGGGTAATCTGTAGGTTTTAAAAAAATCTTAAAAAAAAAAAAAGAGGGTTATGTGGCCCTCTGAGCTTCCAAGGCTCGCCACAGATTCACCAGTGAGAATGTTTCCTGGTGTTTGGAAACTTCTCTCTTTTTAAAGCCTCCCTTCCCGGGACGGAGCTCCGTCCTTACTTCTTTTGTCTCACTTTTTATCTTTTATGTTTTTTCCTACCTCCCTTCGAAGACAATGGGCTGCTTTTCTGGGTGCCTGACGTCCTCTGCCAGCATTCAGAAGTTGTTTTGTGGACTTTACTCGTGTTCAAATGTTCTTTTGATGAATTTGTGGAGGAGAGAGTGGTCTCGCCGTCCTATTCCTCCGCCATCTTGTTCCTCCCCTATAGTTCTATTTTTTGTTTGCATGCTTTGGAGCTGGAAGGCGGTTCTTATAGGCGAGTGTGAGAATTATCTTAGAGGAGCCACACTTGCTGGAAATCCTCAGAGAACATTTCAATCCTGTTACTACTGTATTCATGGTAAGGCCAAGTCAAGTCAGGGTGGAGCCCCCATGGGAATCGCCCTGTAGCCAGGTGTGATGGAGTCACAAAGCTCCTTGGCCAAGTGGCTGTGTGCTCGCTCCTTCCATCTCTTCCCAGGGTTTGTGTACTAGGACCAGGACACAGTAGGCTTCACAGAGTACGCCTGGAAGCTGGACATACTGGTGGTAGCAGGGAAGGGCCAATGCCAGGGTTGAACTGGGCAGTACCTTTATGCCAGTCGTTGAGTTTCCTCAACTGAAAAGTGGATCTACCTTTTCCCAACATCTCAAGGTTGCTTTGTAACAAGGTCATACATAACACACACAGGGGACTGTCATGCATAGCATAAGATGCCAGGAAACACTAGCTATTAGAAAAACCGTTTCTCTTCATCTGGATGTTTTTCTTCCTTTGGACAATTTTTTCTCTCTGTGGACAATTTCTTTATATTTTATGAGGAGATGGATCCCTTACAGTGATTAATTTTAGACCCTTTGTAAAATTTAGCTTCCATCTTGCTAGTCTTCCAGCTAGTTCTTTCAATTAGCAAAATGTAGAAAATATGAAATGCAGAAAGATATACTGTTCTTTTTATTTATTTATTTATTTTATTGGAGGCAAATTACCTTACATTAATATATTGGTTGGTTTTGCCATACGTTGACACGAATCCGCCCCAGGTGTACATGTGTTCCCTTTCTTGAACCCCCCTCCCACCTCCCTCTTCCCCATATCCTCCCTCCAGGTCATCCCTGTGCACCAGCCCCAAGCATCCTGTATCATGCGTCGAACCTGGACTGGTGATTCATTTCACATATAATATACATGCTACAATGCCGTTCTCCCCAATCATCCCACCTTCACCCTCTCCCACAGAGTCCCAAAGACTGTTCTATATACCTATGTCTCTTTTGCAGTCTTGTATACAGGGTTAAGGTTACCATCTTTCTAAATTCCATATATACGTGTTAGTATACTGTATTGGTGTTTTTCTTTCTGGCTTACTTCACTCTGTATAATAGGCTCCAATTTCATCCACCTCATTAGAACTGATTCAAATGCATTCTTTTTGATGGCTGAAAAATACTCCATTGTATATATGTACCAAAGCTTTCTTATCCATTCATCTGCAGATGGACATCTAGGTTGCTTCCATGTCCTGGCTATTATAAACAGTGCTGCAATGAACATTGGAGTACACGTGTCTCTTTCAATTCTGGTTTCCTCAGTGTGTATGCCCAGGAGTGCGATTTCTGGATCATATGGCAGTTCTAATTCCAGTTTTTTGAGGAATCTCCACACTGTTCTCCATAGTGGCTGTACTAGTTTGCATTCCCACCAACAGTGTAAGAGGGTTCCCTTTTCTCCACACCCTCTCCAGCATTTGTTGCATGTAGACTTTTGGATAGCAGCCATTCTGACTGGTGTGAAATGGTATCTCATTGTGGTTTTGATTTGCATCTCTCTGATTATGAGGGATGTTGAGCATTTTTTCAGGTGTTTGTTAGCCATCTTTATGTCTTCTTTGGAGAAATGTCTGTTTAGTTCTTTGGCCCATTTTTTGATTGGGTCATTTATTTTTCTGGAATTGAGCTGCAGGAGCTGCTTGTATATTTTGGAGATTAATCCTTTATCAGTTGCTTCCTTTGCTATTATTTTCTCCCATTCTGAAGGCTGTCTTTTCACCTTACTTATAGTTTCCTTTGCTGTGCAGAAGCTTTTGATTTTAATTAGGTCCCATTTGTTTATTTTTGCTTTTATTTCCAATATTCTGGGAGGTGGGTCTTGGAGGATCCTGCTGTGATTTATGTCAGAGAGTGTTTTGCCTAGGTTCTCCTCTAGGAGTTTTATAGAATCTGGTCTTACATTTAGCTCTATAATCCATTTTGAGTTTATTTTAGTGTATGGTGTTAAGAAGTATTCTAGTTTCATTCTTTTACAAGTGGCTGACCAGTTTTCCTAGCACCACTTGTTAAAGAGACCGTCTTTTCTCCATTTTATATTCTTGCCTCCTTTGTCAAAGATAAGGTGTCCATAGGTTCATGGATTTATCTCTGGGCTTTCTATTTTGTTCCATTGATCTATATTTCTGTCTTTATGCCAGTACCATACTGTCCTGATGACTGTGGCTTTGTAGTAGAGCCTGAAGTCCGGCAGGTTAATTCCTCCAATTCCATTCTTCTTCTTCAAGATTGCTTTGTCTATTCGAGGTTTTTTGTATTTCCATACAAATTGTGAGATTATTTGTTCTAGTTTTGTGAAAAATATCGTTGGTAGCTTGATAGGGATTGCATTGAATGTATAAATTACTTTGGGTAGTATACTCATTTTCACAATATTTATTCTTCCAATCCATGAACACGGTATATTTCTCCATCTATTAGTGTCCTCTTTGATTACTTTCACTAGTGTTTTATAGTTTTCTACGTACAAGTCTTTTATTTCCTTAGGTAGATATGTTCCTAAGTATTTAATTCTTTTCGTTGCAACAGTGAATGGAATAGTTTCCTTAATTTCTCTTTCTATTTTCTCATTATTAGTGTATAGGAATGCAAGTGATTTCTGTGTGTCGATTTTATATCCTGCAACTTTATTGTATTCATTGATTAGCTCTAGTATTTTTCTGGTAGAGTCTTTAGGGTTTTCTGTGTAGAGGATCATGTCATCAGTGAACAGTGAAAGTTTTACTTTTCTTTTCCAATTTGTATTCCTTTTATGTCTTTTTCTGCTCTGATTGCTGTAGCCAAAACTTCCAGAACTATGTTGAATAGTAGTGGTGAGAGTGGGCACCCTTGTCTTGTTCCTGACTTTAGGGGAAATGCTTTCAGTTTTTCACCATTGAGGATAATGTTTGCTGTGGGTTTGTCATATATAGCTTTTATTATGTTGAGATATGTCCCTTCTATTCCAACTTTCTGGAAGGTTTTTATCATAAATGTATGTTTTTATCATACAAATGCATATCATTTGTATTTTGTCAAAGGCTTTCTCTGCATCTATTGAGATAATCATATGATTTTTATTTTTCAGTTTGTTAATGTGGTGTATGTTAAAGCTGAAACTCCAGTGCTTTGGCCACCTCATGCGATGAGTTGACTCACTGGAAAAGACTCTGATGCTGGGAAAGGTTGGGGGCGGGAGGAGAAGGGGACGACAGAGGATGGAATGGCTGGATGGCATCACCGACTCTGTGGACATGAGTTTGAGTGAACTCCGGGAGTTGGTGATGGACAGGGAGGCCTAGTGTGCTGTGATTCATGGGGTCAGGGAGAGTTGGACATGACTGAGCGACTGAACTGAAGTGAACTGAATGTGGTGTATTACATTGATTGATTTGCGGATATTGAAGAATCCTTGCATTCCTGGGATAAAGCCCACTTGGTCATGATGTATGATCTTCTTAATGTGTTGTTGGATTCTGAATGGTAGAATTTTGTTAAGGATTTTTGCATCTATGTTCATCAGTGATATTGACCTGTAGTTTTCTTTTTTTGTGGGATCTTTACCAGGTTTTGGGATTAGGGTGATGGTGGCCTCACAGAATGAGTTTGGAAGTTTCTCTTCTTCAGCAATTTTCTGGAAGAGTTTGAGTAGAATAGGTGTTAGCTCTTCTCTAAATTTTTGGTAGAATTCAGCTATGAAGCTGTCTGGAACTGGGCTTCTGTTTGCTGGAAGAATTCTGATTACAGCCTCTAGTTCCGTGCTTGTGATTGGTCTGTTCAGATTTTCTAATTCTTCCTGGTTCAGTTTTGGCAAGTGTACTTTTCTAGGAATTTGTCCATTTCTTCCAAGTTATTCATTTTATTGCCATATATAATTGCTGATAGTATTCTCTAATAATCCTTTGTATTTCTGTGTTGTCGGTTGTGATCTCTCCTTTTTCATTTCTAATTTTATTGATTTGGTTCTTCTCCCTTTGTTTCTTGATGAGTCTGGCTAGTGGTTTGTCAATTTTATTTACCTTCTCAAAGAACCAGCTTTTGGCTTTGTTGATTTTTGCTATGGTCTCTTTTGTTTCTTTTGCATTTATCTCTGCCCTAATTTTTATGATTTCTTTCCTTCTACTAACCCTGGGGTTCTTCATTTCTTCCTTTTCTAGTTTCTTTAGATGTAGAGTTAGGTTATTTAGTTGACTTTTTTCTTGTTTCTTGAGTTGTGCCTGTATTGTTATGAACTTCCCCCTTAGCACTACTTTTACAGTTTCCCAGAGGTTTTGGGTTGTTGTGTTTTCATTTTCATTCATTTCTATGCATACTTTGATTTCTCTTTTGATTTCTTCTATGATTTGTTCATTATTCAGCAGCGTGTTGTTCAGCCTCCATATGTTGGCATTTTTAATAGTTTTTCTCTTGTAATTGAGATCTAATCTTACTGCATTGTGGTCAGAAAAGATGCTTGGAATGATTTCAATTTTTTTTAATTTACTAAGGCTGGATTTATGGCCCAGGATGTGATCTATCCTGGAAAAGCTTCCGTGTACACTTGAGAAAAAGGTGAAATTCATTGTTTTGGGGTGAAATGTCCTATAGAGATCTATTAGGTCTAACTGGTCTATTGTATCATTTAAAGTTTGTGTTTCCTTGTTAATTTTCTGTTTAGTTGATCTACCCATAGGTGTGAGTGGGGTATTAAAGTCTCCCACTATTATTGTGTTATTGTTAATTTCCCCTTTCATACTGTTTAATTGTCTTACATATTGCGGTGCTATGTTGGGTGCATAAATATTTATAATTGTTATATCTTCATCTTGGATTGATCCTTTGATCATTATGTAGTTTCCTTCTTTGTCTCTTTTCACAGCCTTTGTTTTAAAGTCTATCTTATCTGCTATGAGTATTGCTACTCCTGCTTTCTTTTAGTCTCTATTTGCCTGGAATATCTTTTTCCAGCCCTTCACTTTCAGTCTGTATGTGTCCCTCGTTTTGAGGTGGGTCTCTTGTAGACAACATATATGGGGGTCTTGTTTTTGTATCCATTCAGCCAGCCTTTGTCTTTTGGTTGGGGCATTCAACCCATTTATGTTTAAGGTGATTATTGATAAGTATGATCCCGTTGCCATTTTCTTTATTGTTTTGGGTTCGAGTTTATATACCCTTTCTGTTTCCTGTCTAGAGAAGATCCTTTAGTATTTGTTGGAGAGCTGGTTTGGTGATGCTGAATTCTCTAGATATACTGTTCTTGACTAGATGGACCTTTGTTGGCAAAGTAATGTCTCTGCTTTATAATATACTATCTAGGTTGGTCATAACTTTCCTTCCAAGGAGTAAGCGTCTTTTAATTTTATGGCTGCAGTCAGCATCCGCAGTGATTTTGGAGCCCAAAAAAATAAAGTCTGACACTCTTTCCACTGTTTCCCTATCTATTTCCCATGAAGTGATGGGACCAGATGCCATGATCTTTGTTTTCTGAATGTTGAGCTTCAAGCCAACCTTTTCACTCTCCTCTTTCACTTTCATCAAGAGGCTTTAAAAAGCCATAAGACTTTCTGCCATAAGGGTGATGTCATCTGCATATCTGAGGTTATTGATATTTCTCCCGGCAATCTTGATTCCAGCTTGATGGACATGAGTTTGACCTCCGGGAGTTCGTGATGGACAGGGAGGCCTGGCGTGCTGTGATTCATGGGGTCACAAAGAGTCGGACACGACTGAGTGACTGAACTGAACTGAATTGAACTGATACTGTTCTTGCGATGAACATGTTGCTCACTCATTTCGCTTCAGAGAAACGAGAAATGAGTTTGCTCACGTCAACTTCAGAGAAGAGAGAGCTCTCGACATTTTTGGGTTGGAAGAAGTCTTACCTGACAACCAGGAGATGCTTTCAATGTGATCAACTAAATCCTTCTTGGTTAATCAGCTCCTTGTTTTTAAAGGGAAAAAAAATCTCTTAATTTTGTTTCAAAATTATGTATCAGAATCCTCTTAAGATCAATATTTGGTGGATAAAGAGTAGAGCTAGAGTTCAATGGGAATAGTTTGTAGGGCATATTTTGGGAATTTTCTAAACTCCACCTTTTAAAAAAGAATTAAATGATTTTCTAATTTTCCATCCATGGCAAAACTCACAAATATCTTCATATTTTGCAACTTTTGCACAATAGGTAAATTATCAAGTTCTCTTTCCAAAACTTTCTGTTCTGATTGAATGTGGCAAAATATCCTTGGGAGCAAGTAAAGAATTCAATAATTTATGTTATACAGATTGCTGAGAAGTCAACATTTAAATAAAAAGTCTTATTTAGAATTTACTTTTGCTTAAGTGAAACTGCAATACTTTGGCCACCTCATGCAATGAGTTGACTCACTGGAAAAGACTCTGATGCTGGGAAGGGTTGGCGGCGGGAGGAGAAGGGGACGACAGAGAATGAGATGGCTGGATGGCATCACCGACTCTGTGGACATGAGTTTGAGTGAACTCCGGGAGTTGGTGATGGACAGGGAGGCCTGGTGTGCTGTGATTCATGGGGTCGTGGAGAGTCAGACATGAATGAGTGAATAAACTGAACTGAAGTATTTTTCTTATATTAAAAAAAGGCCTAACTGAATTTAAGTAAGTATTGGCTATTAGGAAGATACATTGTTATTATTATCTAAAAACTCCATTTTTGTCAGTTCTCTCTTATTTTGAAAAGGACTCCAGGAGGTATGGATACACTCAGAATTTAACTCCTCCACTTCAAATATATATCTCTTTCTCGTCTCTGTGTGGGGGCTGGGGGAGGAGGAAATCCAAAACTTTCCTAAGACCAAATATTTAAAATACTTTGGGATTTTTTTTTGGGTTGCTTTTTGTCCATATTTTACAAATTTGTCAAAGTAATGCATCATTGCATACAGAGTCTTTCTGGCATACCGGGTATTAAAGGTCAGGCCACCAGGGCCTTATCCAGGCTGCAGCCTGTGAACCTTTCCCCTTGTCAAGAGGATGCTTTAAGGGAATCGTGAAGTGGGATTTTACTACAGTGTTAGCTATTATGCTGTAATTTGAGCCCAATCTTTGTAGCAGACAACAGAGGAAAAATAAGACCTTGCAATCTTTAAAGAAACAAAACAGGTCTTGGTCTGGAATAAAATAGAGATCAAAGTTACTTTTTAAACTGGTCCCCTTCTGTTGGGGAGAGGGCAACTGTGTTGGACACTTAGCTCTCATCCTTATCCCCTAATCTTTGTTGTACCTTGACTGGGTGAAAGTTTTGTCTGTCATCTCACCTAACAGGTGAAGCGGGGTGTGAAGGACAAAGTTCTCTGGTTTTCTGGCCTTCTGATCTGCATGGTTAGAGTCCTAAGTCAGTCAGTGTGAAGGGCACGTTGGTCTCACGCATCACCCCGGATCTCAGGGCATCCGGCACTGTGTCTCATTACTTACCTGAATGTCCTCACTTTCAGTGTGTGGCCAAGCTAAGAAGATTTTATCACCATAACTTTTATCTTCTTAGGTTTTTATGGCTAATATTTTATTGTTTAAATGTGAAGGACTCTTCAGAAGTGCTTTAGAAATGATTCCCATGTGTTTTCTTCCAAAAATATCCGTATCCCTCTACTGTGTAAACCTCACAGCTGTTTGTTTGGCAGATTCTTTTACAATGCTTCATCCTGAAAAGATTCCAGGAGGAGAACTTTGGCCATAAAACATCTTATAAAAGTTATTCTTCTTACTCCAAACTAAAAACATTAGAGTAAAAGTCAGTAAATACAAGTATTTTATTCTAGTATTCCAATTTATGTATGCCATCCTTCTTTACATATATATATATATTTACATATATATTCTCTCCATTTGGGGAAATAAAAAATAGCTTCATAATTGTGATAACTATAAACACTGAAATCTCAATACTGTGCTATTGGTGGGTTCCCAAGTGACATGGGTCATTTGGATGGACACCAGTTTTCCCATCTGTAAATTTGATGTGGTGCTGAGGAGCTTAACTGCTTTGCTCCTGTGGTTTTCTTCCTCTGTGCACGTATTCATAAGGACACTTCATTTATAACTAGTGAGTCCAAGATTGTAATAGAATATGGGGTGTTATGATTAGGCAACACTTATCTACACAGTGTCTAATATTTAGATACTTGGCAATCTCGAAAAATTACTTGAATTTCACTTTATGTTGGTATAGAAGCATTATTTGGCTTGATTACCATTCATGATGCTTATCAAAGTTGTTTACTAATATTTAGAATCATTTTATATGAGTCAAGTAAATGTAAAAGAATGCCATGCGTGTTTGGTACGGGTTTGGAGGAGTTTTCCAGTGCTGCTGAGACTCACCAGGTCCTCTCCTTTGTGGGAAGTGGAGGTGATGAAGTGCGGGGTCGGGGGTGACAATTATCCTTGCCTTTCTTCTGCCGCTGCTGCTGCTTAGTTGCTTCAGTCATGTCTGACTCTGCGCGACTGCATGGACTGCAACCTGCCAGGCTCTTCTATCCATGGAATTCTCCAGGCAAGAATACTGGAGTGCATTGCCATGCCCTTCTCCAGGGGATCTTCCCCACACTGGGATCAAAGCTGGGTCTCCTGCATGGCAGGCAGATTCTTCACTACTGAGCCACCAGGGAAGCCCTGCCTTTCTTCTCCATCTGTGCAATAAGCTCACTAACAATTACTGTCAGTGTCTGTCAACTAGAGATGAAATGTTCCCCTGGGCCGCACAAGGTTTTGTGGACACCCTGGGGAATTGTGGAGAATTGAACTAATGCATCAGGAGCTGGACCCCACTGGACTGGGCAAGACCTTCTCCTCCCAAGAACAACCACAGCAACCGTGCTTTCCTCTAGGGATGCTGTGCCCAGTCAGGTGATTGGGTGTGCCGTGGGCAAAGATCCACTACCCCTGCCCCGATCCCTGGAGGGCCAGGGACCAGGCGACCGGGGACAGTCCCTACGCCCAGAGTCCACTGATCACTCAAACCAGTTCAGTCCCAGGCCTGCATGTGTAGTCAGTCTCCTTAGTCCCTTCCCAGGAAACCACAACAGAGGCTCTTGCTCACTTCTCCCTCCTGTCTCTGCTCCTGACAGACCCTGGGGTTTCCGAAGGTGGGCCCTCCTCCTCTTGGTATCAAGCAGATTATCCTTCAGTGGCAGCCATCTCCTGATTGCTGGACTTGAGTACCTCAAGTCTCTATTAATACACCGCATTAATAGTCCCTCAACCTGGACATACACAGCAGCACAGCCCATTATCGTGGGCCGACGATACCGTGATAGTGTTGGTTAGCTTTGATGCCCTGAGCTTTTGGGGTTCCCTCCATCACTCTTGTTTCCTCCCCTGAGGATCATCTCTGGATTCCTCCAAGAATTTGGGGCTCTTTCTTCACATTCCCCTGAGATCCTTTCATCACTGGCTGTTATAAACCAGTTGTAGTGTGTTAAAGTTGGCTGAGTCCATGTTTTCCATGCTTGAAGGAAAAAGTACGGTTTTTTCATATGTGCAGCCCGAGGAGCTAGTGAATGCCTCTGTACTGCAGGAATGCTGTGGGAACTGGATACAGTCATTCCTCTTCACTTTCGAGGCACACAGATTGAGAATTAAAGGATAACAAGGAAAGGGACTTTTATATTAACAAGTAAAATCATTGTGAAGCCAGTCTCGAGTGAAATTTTATCTCCTAGGTGTCTGTTCCCATATCTTGGCATTCTCAAATAAATGCAATGAGTCTTAAGTAAATAGAAAAGATTACGGTGTGATTTTATTGTCCCTCCTGCAACCTCTTCCCCCGGCCCCCACCTTGTCAGTTAAACAATCTCACCTCATGTTCACTTGGGTTAATAATCATCTATGCAGGCTATAAATACCATGTCTCATATCCCTAGAAGCTTAAATAGAAATGAAATAAGTGCATGTTTGTATTCTCTAACCATCTGTCAACTGAGAAAAGCACTGTATTAACCCTCTACTATTCGCGATTACTCACTTGAAGTCTGACTCAGAAAATCTTTAAATATTAGGGTGAGAAGATCTATGAGGGTCCTGGAGCCCAAGCCTCATTACATGGAGACAATGGGAAAGGCCTGGAGAGGTCAAATGGCTTTTTAAATCAATGAGAAATGTGACTGTGTGTATATAGAGATGCTATTTGCTATTCTCAATAAATAACAAAAAATATTAAATCAGTGAATTATGTTGCCTGTAAATATGCCAGAGTTTTAGTTTCTTGCCGATACCCAGATGTTTGGGGATTTGTATGATATGTTTTGAATGGATGAAAGGAGAATTTATTTGCATATAATTTAGTTGTCTTGCTATAATCTAATTATTGTAAGTCTGCTTGGTTATGATAATATTTGAGAAACACGGCATTAATACTATGATTTACTTAGTAAAAGATATCCATATTTAAATTGAAATGTCCCACCATAAAATCTTACAGATTATCTTTGTAAATAAAGGTCCTATGTAAGAGATTATTATTCATTTTAGTTGTAAGCTAAATTATTTTTGAACAGTCAATAAATCTGATATAGTAAAAGTATTGCTGACTTTAATAGGAAATGTTCTGAGATACCATATTTTTTTCCTTCTTCCCTTTTTCTTTCACTCCTACTCTCCCCTCCTGCTTGTCTTCCCTGCTTTTCTCCCTTCTTTCTTACCTTCGTCTTTTTCCTTTTCTTCTGTAAGTCTGAAATAAAATATTAAGCAGCAAGGTCTATCAGTTCAGTTCAGTTGCTCAGTCATGACCGACTCTTTGTGATCCTATGAATCGCAGCACGCCAGGCCTCCCTGTCCATCACCAGCTCCCGGAGTTCACTCAAACTCATGTCCTTCAAATCGGTGATGCCATCCAGCCATCTCATTCTCTGTCATCCCCTTCTCCTCCTGCCCCCAATCCCTCCCAGCATCAGAGTCTTTTCCAGTGAGTCAACTCGTCGCATGAGGTGGCCAAAGTATTGGAGTTTCAGCTTTAGCATCAATCCTTCCAATGAACACCTAGGACTAATCTCCTTTAGAATGGACTAGCTGGATCTCCTTGCAGTCCAAGGGACTCTCAAGAGTCTTCTCCAACACCACAGTTCAAAAGCATCAATTCTTTGGCGCTCAGCTTTCTCCACCGTCCAACTCTCACATCCATACATGACCACTGGAAAAACCATAGCCTTGACTAGATGGACTTTTGTTGGCAAAATAATATCTCCGCTTTTTAATATGCTGTCTAGGTTGGTCATAACTTTCCTTCCAAGTAGTAAGTGTCTTTTAATTTCATGGCTGCAATCAGCATCTGCAGTGATTTTGGAGCCTAGAAAAATAAAGTCTGACACTGTTTCCCCTGTTTCTCCATCTACTTGACAGGAAGTGATGGGACCAGATGCCATGATCTTAGTTTTCTGAATGTTCAGTTTTAGGCCAACTCTTTCACTGTGTTTCACTTTCATCAAGAGGCTTTTTAGTTCTTCTTCACTTTCTGTCATAAGGGTAGTGTCATCTGCATATCTGAGGTTATTGATATTTCTCCTGGCAATCTTAATTCCAGCTTGTGCTTCATCCAGCCCAGCATTTCTCATGATGTACTCTGCATATAAGTTAAATAAGCAGGGTGACAATATACAGCCTTGACATACTCCTTTTCCTATTTGGAACCAGTCTGTTATTCCATGTCCAGTTCTAACTGTTGCTTCCTGACCTGCATACAGGTTTCTCAAGAGGCAGGTCAGGTGGTCTGATATTCTTATCTCTTTCAGAATTTTCCACAGTTTTATTGCCAAATTCAGACTTAAATTGAAGAAAGTAGGGAAAACCACTAGACCACTCAGATATGACCTAAATCAAATCCCTTATGATTATACAGTGGAAGTGAGAAATAGATTTAAGCGACTAGATCTGATAGATAGAGTGCCTGATGAACTATGGATGAAGGTTCGTGACATTGTACAGGAGACAGGGATCAAGACCATCCCCATGGAAAAGAAATGCAAAAAAAAAAAAAAAAAAAAGCAAGGTCCTATCAGTTCAGTTCAGTCACTCAGTCATGTCTGACTCTTTGTGACCCCATGAATCACAGCATGCCAGTCCTCCCTGTCCATCACCAACTCCTGGAGTTCACTCAAACTCATGTCCATCGAGTCGGTGATGCCATCCACCAAATATACATTATCTTTTAAAATTGAATTGAAACCTATACCAATCAAGAGAACAAGATAGGCAACATTTAGTTCTTATCAAGAAAATCTCCCAATGTTAAAGTTACCAAATTTAGCAAATAGAAATATAGGATGCTCAGTTCAATGGGGACTTTAGATAAATGATGGATTGTTTCTTAGTGAATCTACCTCCATGCCATGGTTGAGATACACTTACACCAAAGCCTTACCCTGGTTGGTGGAGCTACTAGAAACATCTGGCTTATCTGAAATTCAAATTTAACTGAGCATCCGGTATTTTGTCTGGCAGGAAAACTGATTTAGGAATTAGGAGAACCTGGTTTGAATTGCACGTTGTATGACATTTGCACATTGCTAGTGTGGAGGCCCCGCCTCTCTGAACTAATGGTTACACAGTAATACAAACACATCTCAGAAAGCAACCCAAGGATGCAGAGGCATCAGATTCAGGAGCCCTTGGCATCATGAGGTGCTGATATGGGGCAGCTCTCCTTCCTCTCAGAGGTCCTTGGGAATCCTTGTGGCTCCTCCCTCACTCTGAGGTCTCCTCCTCTCCAATGAGCCTGGCAATTGCACAGCACTGTGGGAACTATGATTACTTCGCAGGCATTTTCTGGATATTTTTCCTTCTATCTTCTGAAGAGAGTAAAATGTATAAATTGGAAACAGGCTGTTGACCTCTTGAAGTTTGCTGGTCAGAGTTTCATGACAGACTTCAGGCAGTTTAAAGATGTGCTCTGAATTCTACTGGGAATTCATTTTTATTAAACTCTAGTTTGGTCTCATTTCATTGCTCAGCTTCAAAAGCAAGAAAGACAATAAGGGATTTAAAATTAAGTGATTTTCTGCAGTGAAAGTCTTCTGGAATTTTAAAAAGCCCAATTGCATTGGCATTTGCCAAATGTAAATGCATTTTCCACTGACTCAGCCAAGAGCAGTTGGGTCGAGAGTCAGACGCTCAAGGAGCTGATGGTGACTCTGCATTCACCAGCTGAGGCATTGTGGGTACTGAATCTGGCCCTTCTGACCATGTGGCCTCAAAGACTACCTTCTCCCAGGAGCCGTGTGTAAACACGTGTTCTCCCAGGCTGATGGTGTCATGTATGTCAGAAAAAAAGGAACTCAAAAATAAAGGAAGGAGCAAAAGAAAGTGTAGCTCTTTG
The DNA here is from genome assembly GCF_049115385.1 of Moschus berezovskii. Lineage (NCBI taxonomy): Eukaryota > Metazoa > Chordata > Mammalia > Artiodactyla > Moschidae > Moschus > Moschus berezovskii. Next base: position 84,653,050 of record NC_142462.1, read on the forward strand.
TAACAGCAGGAGTGATGATTTTTGTAAGCATGTACCTACCAGGTGGTGTCCTTGTGCATTTATCTGATTGGGGAAGTCACACCTATCAGTATATCAGATGGCCTCAGGACACATCTGCAGACTCTCAGGCTCCAGGGAAGGTCTGCAAAGGGATGGACTCATGACTTGAAACTTCTGGCTAGCCCAGCTTAGAGTTCAGTTACTTCCAGGTGTCAAAGAATTTTGCAACACAATAATTTCATAATAGTAAAAAAATATAGTAATCATAATAGTATAACAGCCCTACTGACTCATGACTTTCTGTACTCCTTGTGTGTGAGGGGTTGTGCCAAGCCCCTCACATACATTATATCACTTACTGATGAGGACAGGCAGTCCTGGATGTGAGCTGACTTGTCTAAGGCCATATGGGCTTTGGTACTCTAACCTGATGTAGCAGGGCCTCCTTATGATGAACTGAAGAAAATGATGGGCTCCTACACTTCAAATTCAGGCCCATGACATCACCTGTCAACTACAGATTGGCACTTGCCATGAGTGCTTGCCACCTACCTCTATAAGGATTAAATTATATTCCGTTGCAGCTGCTTACCTTCAACACCCCCTGAAGGAGTTCAGGGTGGAGAGCAAAAATGAGGCCCTCTGTGCTCAGGGAAAAACTGGCAGGACACGTTTCAGATAGTTAGATATTCTCAGGAACTGATTTTATGAGTGCAATTCTTATATCTCTTCTATCTAGAAAAGCACTAAAATCCTTCATGGGGACGACTGTTTCTCTTGACTAGCAGAAAATTTCCACAGTGTGCTTGATTGCATGTACTCCGCCTTTACCAAAATCACATATACTGACCTTCCCCCTGCCTCTTTGGAGCAGCCTTTCAGAGCTATTTGAAGTGTTGTCTTCTAGGCTGCAGTCTTCATTTTGCCCCCAGTAAAACTTAACTCGCAAGTCTCATATTGTGCTTTTTTTTTTTAAGTTGACAACCTAGTTCAGTTCAGTTCAGTCACTCAGTCGTGTCCGACTCTCCACGACCCCATGAATCACAGCACGCCAGGCCTCCCTGTCCATCACCAACTCCTGGAGTACACTCAAACTCATGTCCACAGAGTCAGTGATGCCATCCAGCCATCTCATTCTCTGTCGTCCCCTTCTCCTTCAGCCCCCAACCTTTCCCAGCATCAGAGTCTTTTCCAGTGAGACAACCTAGTAAGCCCCCTCAAATGCTAAATTGAGAAATATGTTACTTGACTTGAAAATTGTTTTATAAATGTAGAATCTGAAAGTTCTAGAAGAAACAGGAGCTTTTCGAATCCAAGGTTTTTTCTACTCAAAAAACAAACAAACAAAAAAACCCCACACTCCTAAACTGGATGGCTAACAAGTGAAGTCAGCGTAACTGGCCTGCATTCTCTCCAAAGAGTTAGTTTTCTTTATCCACAAAATTCAGCTTTTACCTTTACTTCTCATCCTGGGAGGACATGCGGGCAGCTCTTGAAAACAATTTTATCATAGTGATTAGAAAAGCACAACAAACAGAACAACCCAACAAGAGTGATGACTAGAACCTTTTGGAGCCAGAGGCTGCAAGGGTGATTACTAAGAGCCTGACATCTGAGCAAGTACCTTGAGGCTCACCTCCATTGCACTGTAGCAAGCTGGGTTATGGTTCTTCAGTTTCCATGTGTGTAAAAGGAGGTACAGAAGTATCTACTTTAAAGTTTTGTGAAGATTGAGGGTTAATAAACACAAAGCACATTGAGCATTAATATTAATTACTATGTAAGCTTTAGTGGTCATTAGACTAAATGGTTCAATATAGATTAAAACTCTTAGGGCAGTGACGAGTGTTTCAGAGAGTGCTCTGTGTGTGTGTGTGTGTGTGTGTGTGTGTGAAGTTGCTTCAGTTGTATTTGACTCTTTGTTTGACTCTGTGGACTGTAGCCCACCAGGCTGTCTGTCCAGGAAAGCCCTGCGTAAGTGTTATTATTAGAGAGATGCTAAGTCATGTAGCTTCTTTGCGATGAAAGGAAATCTTCAAAGCATATGACTTGCTCCATTATCTGCCCCTAGTACTGTCTGGATGACTAATCAAATTCAAACACATCATTGGCTTGAAAATAAACCATGGATTGTTATATTTGGAAAGGATCTCACACATTCTTTCCTGGCCTTGCCTTTGTCTTCATGAGCAAAAGGAAATGGAAATGGCTTTTCTTTGGTTCTTCTACAAAGCACCATCTGCTTTTACATACTTTTTTGAGTTGCATTCTTCGTTTTCACATAGATGTGACCTGAAGTTAAGAGACAAAATTCCAGAGAAAAAATGGTGGGCTCTTCTCTGGATGGGTTTCCCTCATACTTCAGTTGGTAAAGAATCTGCCTGTAATGTGGGATACCCTGGTTCGATTCCTGGGTTGGAAAGATCTGCTGGAGAAGGGATAGGCTACCTACCCCAATATTCTTGGGCTTCTCTTGTGGCTCAGCTGGTAAAGAATCTACCTGCAATGTGAGAGACCTGGGTTCAATCCCTGGGTTGGGAAGATCCACTGGAGAAGGGATAGGTTATGAACTCCAGTATTCTGGCCTGGGGAATTCCAAAGGGGTTGCAAAGAGTTGGGCATGACTGAGCAACTTTCACTTTTCACTTGCCTGTCTGGATATGAACACTGGGACATAGGAAGTAGATTTTAAAAGCAAATTTTCTTCAAAACACCCTTTTCTAGACCACCTGATAGACATCCTGATATACCACAGCAGTGGCAGCAGCACAGTAGTGATTATTTGAGACATAAATTTCCATTCTAAAGACTGTAACAATGGAAAAGGTGAGAAAAACTAACTGTCCATCAGGAAGAGAATGGATACACAATGGCAGACATTATACTGCATTTTTCATAGGTCTGTATTCTTCTCTTCTAGAAGGCTATAACTGCAAAGCAGTTTTTGATTTCACATCTGATGGCAAGGCAAGAGTATGTCATCATCCTTCTGTGGATGTCCCGTATAAATACACAAAACTTATCCCTGGATCAGATCTTGTGCGTAATAGTGAGGAAACATGATCAAAGTGTAGGAAAAAAAAAAAAAAGATACAGATGAGAAGGAAAAGGTAAATCCCAGGTGTAAGAATCATGATAGAACATTTCAGCAAAATATTCTTTCTTACTAAGCTTTACTGGGACTCTGGTGAACAATCCCACAGCTGTCACGAAAACTGGGTTTTCTCAAAGAGAAATGATATTGACCTTCTCTTGAATCAAAGGGAAATGTTATTGTGTGCTTTGTTTGCTAATTGAGAAAATGCAAACTGGTTTAGTCACTAATGTATTATATACTGAAATATTAATAAAATGTCTTTTCAGATGTTATAAAGAGATAAAATATTTCACCTAGAAAGTGGCAAAACTGAGATCTGAAACCCATCTTGGTGATTCCAAACAGCTTATTTTTTAAAACGATGAAGCGTTGATTCTGCTTTCTCCTTTTCTCAACCTGAGACCCATAGAAATTGGCCCAGGTCTGCTGACGTGAACTCATTGTAGGTTTTATGGAGAAATGAAGACTTTCATAGCATGAACACAGGCTGGACACATGTAGAAAGCATAGTAACATAGATCCCCATTGTGGTTAAAAAACCCTCCTCTTTCCTTTTAGTTATATCCTCAGGATAAATGAAAATCCAGCCATTTGGTGTTCTAAAGTTGATATATTTGGATTATCTTCATTACTCTTTTTAAGCCAACTTCTTAAATTGTAGTCTATATAAATTTAATTTCTGTTAAACATTAACAATGATAACAGCCCTCCTCCTCCCTGGCCCTCCTCCAGTGGAGTGCAGTCTGGGTAGGGAATGAAATATGGATTGCGAATGAAATATGTATCTAGTCAAGCACAGACTTGAGTTATCTTGTTAGGCTTCTGTACTTGAAGACTTATAGGCATTAGAAACTGATTAGTCACATAGCTCTAACTATTAAGAAAGTTTGAGACTGAAGCAAACTGCCCTCTGCTAGTAAAAAAAGTCTGTGAACAGTTTACTTCAGTTCAGATTCTTAGAGATACACATTGGGATGTCTGGTAGTGTTTGCCTACAAAGTGAAATAGTCAGGAAAATGCTTTTAAATTGGATCTGGCAGAGTGTTGTCAGTTGAAAATTAATATTCTTACCATTTCATGCTTCATCATAACTTCATAGCCCAGTATGGGGTTGGTATTTCATAGCCCAGTTCTGCCTTATCAAGGATTGATGGCAGGAAATGGTGCCTGATTTCAATGCCAGGAGCAGGCCATGTGCAATCCATTTTTCTGTTTTAAGTGCTTCCATAATCAGACACAGCTTCAATTAGGAAAGTTAGTATAGGTTATTCATTTTCATGTGGTGTTTCGTCAAGCGCTAAGGGATAAAAATGGAAACCAACAACCCTTAGGGGAAGCACACATTTTCATTTATCCTGGAGTCACTAAAGACCAATTGGATCATTGAGCTGTTTCTAAATGTGGAAGATAGTTCCCGAATCAGTTATCAGGAGATGCTGTGTGAAAATATTGGAGATTATTGATCAACTGAACTATATACATTTCTTCCATGAATAGGACACAGAGACGTAGCCTTTATGTAATGGAGTATACCTAACTAGTCAACAAAAAAGTATATCTTTCTTCTTTCTTTGAAGTCGCTCAGTCGTGTCCGACTCTTTGCGACCCCATGGACTATAGCCTACCACGCTTCTCCGTCCGTGGGATTCTCCAGGCAAGAGTACTGGAGTGGGTTGCCGTTTCCTTCCCCAAAAAGTATATAGACATGTGTTAATGTAAATTTTTAAAAAATTGGAACTTCCATCCCCAGACTTAGAGAAGTTCTTTGTGTGGCTTCTTTGCAGCCTTCCATCTTTGGTGCTTGGATAAACCTGAATCTATCCACTTGAAAGTCAATGCCAGTCAACCAGAAGGTCATGATGCATCTTAAATTCTATTCTGATGTCAAGGGGATGGGCTCTGGCTTCACATTCAACTGAGGGAAAGAGCTGTATAATATGATTAAAGATACACACTGTTATTAGTGCCTATAGCAAAGACATTGTGCTAATATTATAAGATCACATGAGGAATTTGTGAACTCTCCTATGGAGACTTTCAGTGAGGAGCAGGTATTTGAGGAGGACCTTGCAGGATAAGCTTGTCTGGCTACAGGCCACAGGTTTGCAAAGAGTTGAACACGACTGAGCGACTAACTCTTCTTCTTCTTTGCAGGGTAAGGGGCTTCCCTGGTGGCTCAACAGTAAAAGAATCCACTTGCAATGCAGGAGATGTGAGTTCAATCCCTGGGACAAGAAGATCCCCTGGAGTTGGAAATGGCAACCCACTCCAGGATTCTTGCCTGAAAAATCCCATGGACAGAGGAGCCTGGTGGACTACAGTCCATGGGGTCACAAAGAGTTGGAATCTACTGAGCATACACACAGGCAGGCATTGCAGGATAAGAGGGGTTTTCCTGAAAGACACAATTAGGGGAAGGGCATTTTCCACAGGAAAAATAAGCAAACAGTTGAGCTATTTGTTCAGAGATGATTGGATGGTTCTCTGGATAGAACCTCGGTGGTATTAAGGGAAATGGCAGGAAATGATGTGGGTTGTCAGGCTGGGCCAGGGCCCTGGGGGATTCTAGCTGGTATGTCAGACCCCTAGCTTGGGCAGCATCCCTGAGGCATGAACTGGCAATGCTTCTGAAGGTCATGTGTAGAGGGTAGGTGAGGAAGGGAGTGCTTTTGGACTATTTTGTTCTGTAAAATTAGCTTTTATCTTTGCCAGGACAAGTTTCCTGAGGAGAGACACAAAGACATCACAGAATATCTTCATTTCATTCTATGGTTCCAACGGAGCTAATTTATCATAAATTTTCTGTTTTAAAATAAAAATATCATAAGCTCTTATTTTACCGATGTGTTGGCTATGGCTTAAGAACTATGAGAGACATTTATTCTTTCATTCTTTTCAGTGGTGCAATGCATACATGTTTCTATTTTTTTCAATAAATGCGATTCATTTGGTACATAAATAAATGTCATTTAATTTTATACAATGTAACAAATAAAATTTGTATTCTATGGTATGTTATTATGCTATGTATCTTTAAGTATAATAACAAGAGATCTTGTTTTATATTGCATATAATTTAAAACAGTTTTAAAAATGTCTTGGTGTTTAGGAATACTTTCAGCAGCAAATATGCTACACACTGGTTTAACAAGAAAGGATTAATTTTTTATCTGAGACAAGAAGTCCAGAGAATGGCAGTTGCTGTACTGATACAGCTGCTTAACAGGGCATCTTGGACTGGTCACCTTCCTCTCCTGTTGGCCAATTGTGCTCACACCAGTGTCTCCTGTTTAGAATGTGATTGCTTCAGATGTAGTTATCATCTGTGGGAAAGACAGGTAAAAGGAAGAAAAGAACCAGGGTGAAAGCCTAATAGAAGCTTTCCCTCTTCCTGCACATCTCATTGGCTATTCTTGACTCGAGGTAGTCTGGGAAAGTGAAAGTTTATTTTGGCCCTCTCTGGAGTTGACAGTGATGAAATGAAGGTGGTAGGAAATGATTAATTGGAGAGTCAGCCAATAAGTGAGGGATCATTATGGTTT